>NC_080465.1:10938475-11238475 GCF_028018845.1 Melospiza georgiana
CTAGAGTGAAACTCAGACAACAGAGGTCCAGTGTGATTCAGGTCCACATCAGAAGACACATTACAAGGTTGTTTAGCTTTTACTTTGACTTAGCACTAGTCTAATTTCACAGACTGAATGTTCATTTGAGGCTGAAGTGCAGATCACAAAATCAATGAACCAAAGCACGGTAAGGGGAGGGGGTCGCTGCACAGGGTCACATCTGACCCAAGTGACAACAGTAATGAAGAATCACCCACAGAGAAACCTCTGTTTAAAATTTGGTCCAGATGCTGCCTATACTAATTCTTTGAGTAAGCCACATTGCATGTCTTAATCTTAGTGTTTAATGCTCCTCCTAATTGTATACTTGATTCCTCAAGAGCTTGGTATAAATTATGAACATCATGTAACTCCATAGCATTCTGAAGAGAGAAAATGGATTTCATATGCAGTTATCCCAAAAAACTGAGATGGTGCTTAGTATTTCCAGCCCACATGTAACATTTTGCTCTAAGACTTCAAGATTCTGCAGTTCTGTGATGGTATTTATCTCCCTTCCATGATGTGTACTCTGAGTGAGGCTCCTTTTTGTGAAATCATTAGGAACTTTCCAATGAATTTTGTAACTGTTCTTTGAAGTAATGCAAAAAAGCATTAAGATAAAGCCCTCTTCTAATGAGTAACATATTTAAATATTGAGGAAGCCTCATTAATGACATATGATATAAAGGACATTTCAGATTCTTGCCAAGGCATTTTCTGACCTTGATCCACAGTATTTAGAATTTTATATGGCAGTTGAATATTCTTTGTATCTGAAAGCCCTAAAACATCAAATTCACTGCAAGTCATTCTTTAACTAAATGAATTAAAACACAAATTAGAATGTGAGTTGTGGTTTAAAAAAGGAAGAAGAAAACCAAGTCCTGAGTCTAGAGCCTCTACTAGTTCACTCAAGTCTAGTTGGAAAGAAACAAAGTTTTTACAAAACTACTATTGCCTTTAATTCTTCTTCTTTGTTTTTAGTTTGCAGCACAGAGAAAATATAGATGAGCTTTCTAAAATTTTCCCTCTCAGATTAGTTCTCACTTTGATAGACTCTGATTCCTTTGTAAAAACAGCCAAGGTTGTTCAACCTAGGACCAAAAGTAAGTGTCTGTTAACAAATAACTATTTATTATATGTTGTCTTTGAAGAAGGTGAATTTCAATCAGAAGTCTTTCCTGGATACAGGAATGCCTGTGTTAACATATTTCATTAAGTAGGAAATAGGGTGAGTTTTAAACAAAATAAAAAACTATTTCTGGAATATAATACTCAAAGAACATTTTTACCCTGCAAGTCATTGCATTGTGACTTGTCATTATAAAATACAGTCTTGCCATTACTCTAGTGACAGGGCTTTAAGCACTGTTGAATTGCAAGACAGTTTTTCCAGGAATAAGATGCACAGTTACGACCCTCACTGATTTTCAGATTCCCTTTTTCAAGATGTATTTAACAGTCTGAGGGCCCAAGTGTACATTACTTTTTGTGTAAGGGTACAGGGAGAAAGAAAAAATTAATGTTCTCAAAAATAAAATAAAGGAAAAACCTAATGTGCTTCAAACTGGAGATGATACTTTGGAAGCTAAAAAAGTGGGATCTTAGATTTACTGTCAGTTGTTTGAAAATTGTTCTGATGGTTCTTTAAGGCATGCAGGGGTCACAGATCTGCAAGACTGTGCTTTGTTGTGTTTATACTTAAGTTATATATATATACTTTAGTTGCATTTAACCTAAATTGATATGCTTGATTTTTTAAGCAGAAAAGGCTCACATTAAATCTAATGTTGTGAGGATGCATAATTTTGAAAATTAATCCTTATTTTCCTATATATACTGTATGTTATAGAAGAACCAATAAAAACTGGTTTCTGGAACTGTATCATTTAATCTATAAGGAAAGCATCAGATCACCTTTACAAGTGTATTTTGGTAACATTAATGACAGCTGCATAGGGTTATTCTGCCAGGGTAATTTGGGACAGATGATCTTACAGGATTTGAGGAAACACTAAAGGATTCAAAATATCAGCAAGTCATTTATAATTATGACTCACTATGAGAAGCTGGGTAGAATTATGCATATCTTGTTTACAGGGGAGGTTACCATTCATTAAAACATCCTAAAGTATCTATGTTCATAACATCTGTAATATTCTGAAATCACTTTATTAATAACAAAGAAATAACACATTTAAGACAATAAGGATTGCTTTTATAGGGTCCAAATCTACCTTTGCTCAGTATTTTTAATTCCAAAATTATTTATGGGAAAGAGTTAGGGGCAAACCCTAATTCCCACCCACATTAGATGATCTAATTCATCACGTACTAATGATTTTTATAAAAGTTGCATCTTCCCTTTGTGAATACCTGTAGGCTGATAGTTGAAGCTTTGTTTCATGTGGAAAGTTCCACATCAGGAACCATCTACTCTTAGCAGGAAATCCATTTCTAGTATACTAACAATTTTAAGGCTGTAAGATGTGATCAGAAATTCTTAGTTTTACTGTCTGGCGATTTAAATAGACCCTTCATTAAAACCTCAGATATTGGTGCATTTCAAAAATCTTTTTAATGCGACAGTGTATATCCATGTACATGGATCTATTATTGTGTTCTATCAGGCAATTCTTTCATGCCAAATGGAACGTGAAAATTAACTAGCAGTTTCCTCTGCATCCGTGACAACAAAGTAGTGGGAATTTTTTCCTTCAAGTACTGTAAGATGACATTTTGTAACGTGACATTTTATGTTGATTGGACAACCTGAAAATTTCTTCCATCAAATAATCATTTTTGTACAGGCATCCTCAAGTCTTCTCAGTCTAAACATCGCTGTAAACCACAATACAAAAAACAGCTTTGAAGTATTCCCAGTAGTAATCTAGAAATTTCTTCAAGTATATTGAGATTTTGTTAGAAACTGAATTGCCAGTGTAATCCATCTTCCTTGTGAGAAAAGATTCAGATAAAGAGCTGGAGCCTAGCAGCCTTAAGTATTAGAACATCCCTTTAAATCAATAAGCTACAAATCTGGCAGCGCATTCATGCAATGCCCACTGCTACCCTAAAGTGGCTTTAGTGCTGAAACAGCATTACTAATAGCACATCCTCAACATGGATAAACAGTTGAGTGATGCAGTAACCCAAAGCAAATAAGGCCTTACCTAGTTAAGTTTCACAAAAACATTTATATTGTACTGACATAGATAAGAAAGTAAGTTTCTTTCTTTTTTTTCTCTTTTTTTTCAGATGACTTTCCAAATGTAGTTATAGATGGCATTCTACATGGAATATTTTATCCTCACTTACTCCCCAGGTAGAAGTAATATGAGGCAAGAAGAAGCTGAAGTCATGGTTAATAGAATTAACAGGAATAAAATTCTGTGATGTGAAAATTATGCTCAGAAGCAAGAGGCACAACCTGAGATTAAGTTCAAGCATTATGACTTTTTAAATAAAATCACTGTCATTACAGTTGCTGCTTTTAAAAAAGATACGGAAACAACAGTATTGAAGTTATTTATACTTTCTATATATTGACATGCTCTGTTTAACACTAAATGTTCTAAGTCATACACTGAATTATGCTAACCTTTGAAGAGAAAAATTTTACTAATTATTTCTATAATTTCTCTTAAAGCAAACACTAAACCATTTTGCACCAGGATTTTTCCCAGCACATTACCCATTGCTGGCACTGGATGGATTAGAAGTGCTGAAGAGAGTGTGTGCAGAATTGGAAACATGCTTTCACATTCTGAAATACACAGCACTCTCTGAGGAAATTTTCTAGATTTCAGTTTAAATTATTTGACTTACCAGGAGCTTCTCTATGGCTTTTGCACATCTCCATTCAGTTATGACATCTAACTTGTGTGTTTGTTTACTTTCCACACCAACTTGCTGACTCTATTCCATATATTAACATTTTGTAAGTCACAGAACATACAACTCTGTGGTAAACTAAAGCAAGAATATTATTAAGATTATGATCAAACTAAAACTGATACATATATATGTATGTTCAGATTTAACTGGAAATTTGTATGTGTGCTGCTGGACATTATAAAATAAATTACTAGACATGAATGTACCACTTCAGTGTTTTTTTTGTGAAATTTTTCTATTGAAATTTTTCTGAGATTCTGTTCTCTGAGATGGGTCTCAGATGTCTGTCTTCCCATGAAGTGGGAGAAAATACCTGTGTGTCTGCTCATTTTAAGCCTTAGCTGAACATGGTAGCCTTACAGAACTGTATGTCTTGGTGAAAAAAATTAAGGTTAATGGAACACAGAGGAAGTCACTGGGCTCATCAGCAGAAGGAAGCGTTACACAAGACCAGCAATGGCAAAGCTGGGCACAAACATAAGTCAGATTGTGGAGACACACAGGTTGCTCTAAATGGTAAATGTGTTTGGAAGCCATCTGGGGAGAGTGGAAAGCTGGACTTCAAAACAAGATAGGCCTGTGACTGCAGCACTTGTTCAGGTACCCTATCTTTATGAGGTCTGTAAAAGCTCAGCCTCCAGGAGAGCTTTCAGCTACTGGCAGACTGAGGCATTCTCACTCCTGCTTGCTAACCCTGCTCCCAGAGCTGCTTTTCAGAGAATTTTACTTTAAACAGCTATTAGAAAGAAAAGTGATCAGAGGCAAAATGGAAATCTGATTGCCTAGCCCTAGACAAATTTAGAGGCCCTTGCCAAGCTCTCCTCCAGTTCTGTTTGCAGAGGACAGTAATCCTTTCACAGGTCTCTGAAAAGGAGCATCAGTATTTATCTTCAGGACAGGCCCCAGGGCTGTGGATGAAGAACCAGCAGAAGCATCCTCTAACAGCAAATGATATGTCAGGAGAACCCAGGGTAAATCCCTGCCGACAGTTTTTTCCTGTTTCCTTTTGAGTGGAATGCCAATAGGTAGCTACAAGCTCTGTGCTGTAGCAGTCTCTTCTGCCCTGAATCACTTTGGCTCTGGATACACCTCAGAGCTCCTTCAGGACACCCTTCAGGAAATGAGTCACTTCAAAGAGGAGTAGTGTGCTGCCTGCCTGTGTTACAGGTGGATGAGCCCTTCATCGGATCTTGGCACTGCCTCTTCCACCTTGAGTCCTAAAACAGTCAACTCAAAACGAAAAAATCCACATATCTGCACTGAACTTAATATAGGTGTCTCTTAAGTGTTACCCTACACTGACCTCCTCTGAAAGCTACCAGTTGTAAGCTTAAGAGTTATTTATTTATGAAGCATCACAAAAAAAATGAACCCAAAGTTCTCAAACTTACAGCAAAACATAAAGAAAAAGTGTTTGAGCTTTAAAATAAGTAACATTAATTGTTACAAAATTCACCAAAACAAGAATTCTTCTGTTTTAATCAGTTTCTAACAGACTACCTTATTTAATAATAAGACAGAAAAGCTGCGTGTTCTTGATCACAGAATGGTATCTCAATACTGTGGTTTTCTGAAAGACAGAAGGGACTGACATGTTTAGATTAGGAAAATTTACCATCTCTGCTCTAACCTTACAACCTTATCTCCTGAAAAGCAAGACCCCCTGCATATAATGTGGAATCAATTGAGGTGAAAAAAAGTTTGGGGGCTGGAGTAAAAAATGCTCTCAAGTATTTATCTGAAAGCAAAGTTTATTTATTCAAAACACTTCTATATTTTACCTTTTTTTTTAAGTTTTTAGAACTGCTGGTAGTGTTACAGTAAATATTTTCAGTTGAAAAGACAAAAACAAATATTGCTAAAATTTCCAAACAGAACAAAATTAATGTATTTTAAACCCTGGAAAAATAGAATTCCTGCTATAATTTTTCATTGAAGACTTTTTATGCAAGATCTAGAATTTGGTGGGATATGTCTTGAATTTCAAGGAGTGGCAGCTCCAACAAGTTATTATAGAAATAGTCATATCCCTTCTGTATTTGGCAAATGATATGTACTGCCTAAATGTAACCTCAGCTGTTTTGAGGAGAAAACTTGGTGGATCGGTGAGATTGGTCAAAAACCAGCATTAAAGACAAGTGATTAAGTTGTACTTTTCATTCTGACTATTGCTCTCACCAGTCACCAACTTCAACTACAAATGGTTCCTTCACAGCTATTTTGCCACTGTTCACAATCACACAGTCTTGAAGGGGCCGATCATGTTCATCTGTCTGCTGGAGTTCTATCGAGTGCACCACAGACTGTCAAACAAAAAAAGAACAAACAGAAAGGTTCAGTTTAGCCAAAGAAACTCAGCGGCTGAGGTCTGGTGCCACAGAAATAAAAAAGTGCACCTAACATCATTGCTTATTAACCAGTTTGTGAACAAAGTCCTTTACCCTGCCAACTTCCCATATCCTTTTCTTTCTATATTAGCAGTTGTGCCACTCTGTGAATCAAACACAGTTGACAGAAGCACAGGGAAGGCTGTTTGCCCTCCTAGAAAATCCTTCAGCCAACAAAAACATTTTGAAGGGGTAACTAAAAATGTACATTCAGCTGATTAAGCTGGCACATACAAGATTATATCTGTGGCCTCTGAGCAAAAAGTGAATCCAGAGATCACAAAAGGCAAGCATGATTATTTTTCTAATTGTACAGCATAACTGCGCTTCCAGAAATCTGGTTACTGCTTTTACCTTTAGCACATAACACACACATACAGATTGTTAGTGTGGTACCAGTATTTTTAAAGGACAAAATTAATTTACGTATATTGACAACTTGCTTTTTATATTTATCCATTAATCTGACTAAACTGAAACTTAAGTCTAAATAGCTTCTCAAAAATTTACAGCTACTACTGTAGATCATGAAAATGGAATTCAGTATGAATATGGGAGTGAGGGCCAAGTATTCTGATGAAGTTTTCAAACTCCTCAAAGTCCAGCAGCTCATATTTTCCCCAATAATTTCAAAACACAGATTAAAAAGAAATAATTTGTAAGGAGAACCAGACTAATAAAAGTATAATCACTTGAAAACATAATTTTTTAGCTGAAAATTTGATCAGTATGCGTTTGCCTGCTTTACATTCACATGTTTCTAAAAACCGTTAACAGTGAAAAGTGTTACCCATAACTACCATGCACTACAGAATTTGATTTTAGCCTGTAGAAAACAGTGTTACTGAAAGGAGGAACTGAACTCTCTTCACTTGTAATTTGCAAAGGTGTAATTTGTAAAGTGTTGACTTCAGTGCTTAGCAGTCTGAAATAAGGGCAGTGAAAGCCAAAAGCAAGGTACAGGTTTCCATTTCTGATATTTCAGTTCTAAATTGTCCAGCTGGAGCTCCTCACAATCATTTCCTACCATGTACATATTAGATGAATAATGAACTGTCTCTGAACAGGGGTAACAGGGGTATAATGGGCACAATTTGTCCAGATCAACCACTACTTTAAACTTACCATTCCATCAAGGACTTTGCCAAATACTACGTGTTTTCCATCTAACCAGGAAGGCTTTGTAACACTGATGAAGAACTGGGATCCGTTGGTGTCTGGCCCTGAATTAGCCATGCTAACCCATCCAATTCCATAGTGTTTGAGCTTGAAGTTCTCATCAGGAAATCTTTCTCCATAGATGCTTCTTCCTATGACAAAAAAATAAGAAAGCAGACTTTAAAAAAATAAATAAGAAAAAAAAGTTGCTTTTTGTTCAAAAATGGGGAAAATGAAGTATGAATTCAGGACTTGAAGATTCATTGTTTGAGTAAACACAGCAGCATCACTGTTAAACCACCAGCAACTCCATAACTAAAATCATTTTTTGTGTAAAAGTAAGCTAAACCACCACACATAAGGAAGGAACAGTCAAAGCTGATGATGCTTTATCCCTTGAATTTAAGCACGCTGAATACCTTCAAAGGTCTGGTTTACAGACACCACTGAATAATAGTATAATTCATCCTGTTGAGCAAATTAAAGTACATACTTATGGCCACCAACAATAAGATGTAATTGTCACAAAATAATGGTTTTTTGTCAATTTCAGTATTTAAACCTTTCCCTTATGCTAAGAAATCACTATAGGCATGTTTACAAGCATATGAAGACCAAATGGAAGTTAGACTAAAATATTTGGTGTGTATGTGTACAACCATGACATAAAGATTCTGATGTTTTTAAAACAGTTCAGAGAAAAAAACACATCAGTCATGGTTAAACCACCATCACTCTGAAAAGAGAAGGCTGTCTGTCTCACTCTTTGCTTGTCCAGTGCCTAGCACAATGGGGACACTTTTCCAACACCACCAGATGCTATCCCAATAAACAACATCAGCAAGCAAATAATTGCTGCCTACCTTTAATGCTAAAACTATGTCTTTGGTATTATGGTCGTCCCCATTGCTGACTGCTATGACAAGGAATGAATGTTTCCATTCTATCCCAGCAGGGAAATCACTAACAGTTCATGCAGACAGTTCAAATTGTAGCATGTCAAGAATGTGCATCTAAAGGAAGAGATCTGCAGCCAGAGTGAGTGCAGTGCAAGAGATGCTGTGCTGGCATTGCCCCCTGAGTGTACTGAACTGTTCTTCTGGAGGCTCAGGAGGGAGAAGTGATACACACCAGCCAGGACTCACAGCACCAGCAAGTTTATGGTTTCAGTTTTAGTAAGAGAAAAACGGGGAGAGGGCATGACCCTCATCTTCTAGTTTCTTTCTCTCTCCCTGTTAAGAAATTCCTTCTCACAGCACATTTCAGAGGTTCCTCAGAACAGACTGAGCTGAGGGCAGAGAGGACAGCCTCCTCCTTCCCTACCTGCCTTCCCTCTACACGCTTTCACTGTTTCATCACGGATTAGACTTCTGCTGGATGACTTGAATTGGTTCACCTATACATGCAATCAGTGAGTGCCTCAGGAAAGGAGCGCTGTCACAAAGCCAGAGCAGGGGAAGGGTGGAGACATCCATCTTTTGGAGACGGTAAGTTGTAGGAGCAGCTCAGCTGGTCACGTGGCTCCAGCCCAGCACGCAAAGCCATGCTTCTTGAATGGGGACAAGTCACAGACAGTAAAGAGCTATCTGCAAAAATTGAGGACAAAGGAAGAGCTACACATACTTATAAATCAGATAATCCAAATAGCTGCAGCTTAGGCTACAAGACACTTGGAAAAGTACTAGGAGCTCTAAACCAAATGTGGGCTGGTTTGGGTTTTTTTCATTTATCTGAGCAGAAACCATGAAGCTATATGCTGGTTTGCCCACACTTTCAGCAGACATTTGAACAAAGAAAAGGGAACCTGGAAGATACTAAGTATGTTACCTCCTGATCCATCTCCAGCTGTAAAGTCTCCTCCTTGAATCATGAAGTCTTTGATCACACGATGAAATTTACTTCCTTTGTATCCGTATCCTCTCTAAGAAAATGAAATAATTCTTTAAATGAATGTAACATCCAGTTCTATATAAAATCATAGGAAGTACACAAGTTGTGAACAGCTAGATTTCACAGAATATACCACCAAGGGATATAATACTGTCTAGAAACACATAAAAATGAGGTGCAGGTAAAAAAACATCTAAACTACACTGTCACAAAGAAGGTATTTATTCAGGTGATCAAAGCCATTGTCTTTATTTGACTTTATTGTCTGTATCTGACCACTTGTAACTCCACATGCTAGATCTGCAAGGCAGGTACAGATTGAGGTGCTCATTTCCAGCATCTCGTAATTACATCTTGCAAACCAAGGACCTGAGAAGACACACACTAGTGCACATCCCTGGGGACAGCACTTGTGCACAGGCTCCAGTGAATAAAACTGACAATTCACAACTGAAACAGCATTAAACACACACTGCTTTCCCAAGCCAAACCTGAGTACACAGCGGAAGAAAACCACAAACGTACTTCTCCAGTTGCCAACGCAATGAAGTTCTCCACGGTCTTTGGGACAACTTTTCCAAACAATCCAATTACAATTCTGCCAACATCTTTGTCTCCGATCTTCACATCAAAGAACACCTGAATATTTTTGTGAAGGGAACAAAAGTGATATAGATGTGAGCACAGCAAACAGCCGAGCTTTTCAAAGAGTAAGGTGGTAAGAAGTTACTTCTGGCTGGTCTGTAGTAATAGTATCCTGCAATTCCTAAGGGTGCTGTTTCAGAGAAATCCTTTCAAAGCCACCAAAATCAGGTTCTGCAGAAAACTGTTTGAGATATGGTGACTTTATGTTTTGATTCTTACTACTTTTAATGGCTCAGTGAGACTGCTGTATCGCAAGTTTGAAGACAGTGTTCAAGATGATTTTTCCCAAACATATAAGACTTTAAAGCTGAATGGAAAAATTAAATATGAAAGTAAGGAAGAACAACAATTCTATTCCCATATGGGGGAAATAACAAGGAACTGTAGTACTGACACTCCCCACAAATGACCATTTGCTATCCACTCATAATCTTCACTGTTTTAGATATCAGTACGTATACACAAAAGCCTAAATTCCATTGAATTGACAAACAGTGGGAAGAAAATCCTTTGGCTCAAGCAAGCAGTTGCCTTTCTAAACATGAATCCAAAACGAGCAGAGAAATAACCAGGCCAGATTATTCAGCTGATTGCCTAAATCTTCAATGTATATGTCACTGAAAAGCAACTTCAAAAAGACAAATGAGTTACAAGACATATAATGAATCTATGAATGCATATTTGAATGTGCAAAAATGTTCCAATAATTACTGAAAATAGGAACAGCTGTCAGGAAATGAGGCATGTTGAAGTTCTGAAAAAGTTACATAAAGGCTATTACAACTTCTAGGAAACAGCAATGTGTACTCCTATGATGTGGTATTTGCTGTTCCTTGTGGCACTCAACCAAGTATTACTTGTCTGTAATGCTAAGAAATTAGTCCAATAATGATAATAAATGACCACAGTCTCTCCAATGTGAATGCCTCTTTCACGCTCTCCTACTAAACATTTCTACCATTTCTTGATCTTCTATGTGGTTTTGACTGTTGAACTTTTGGCTAACACTATAAAAGCGCTATAAAGGAAATAAAATTCCTTTTGATACACCTCATTCATTTCCTTGACACTTGGCACTGAATAACATGCTTCTCAGATGTGTGGCTCCCAAAGCACTAACAGCACACTCTCACTAACTTTTTAACGGTTCTACAAACAAGTCTCTCTGAATTGTGCCGCCAGGGTTATCGAGGTAAGGGGCACTGCCTTCCTACGTTTTCTAAAACCTTTGGCTGTCTATTTTGCCTGGAAATATTGTTCTAGTAGGACTGCCTGAAATACATGGGCACATAAAAGTAACAAGAGCAAGGCTACCAAACGATCACCCCACAGAGCACGAACATCATACACTTTGCTGACAGCACAAGGAGACAAGGTCGCCATACGCTGCAAGCCTAGCACAGCCACAAGGCTTCATACGTGGCACTGCTGCTTGCCTAGAGCAACAAACCCAGCACTTTTAAAAACGTGTCTCTGCATATTTTAGCCACAAAATCAAGTATGGAAATATCTGGTAGCCCTAGACACTATTTCTGCATAGAAAAGCCATGTTCTCATGAGTGTATTTCCACAGGTTCCCTGGAAATTCAGTGGGCATGTAGACTCTTGTGAGCTGGTTGATACAGTATTTTTAAATCTCAAAAAACATCTAGCCGAATTCTTCCCCAAAAACTCTGAAACAAAATAAATATTATAAATTTTCGGTCTTATTAATACTTTCATAAATATTTAATCGTATTTACAATCTGCAGTTAAGCACTTCAAGACTGAAATGAAAAAAGAACACACCACTAAGAGTGGCTGGTTCTCATAAAAAGATTCACATATAATTTACACAAGATGCTGTACATCTTACTGAAAAAATGGACAAGAGCATTCAATTATTTAAGGAAACTAAAGTGACTTTGAAAGGAAGATCTCATGATTCTTAAAGACCAGCTAATGTAATAACCTCATAAATGCAAAATTACTGTTTATGGTGTAAAGCCACAATAAGGGGGCCAAAATACATCTGGAATCATCCTGAGTAGTTCAGTGAAAGGTTTGGCTTTGGGCTTGTGAAGGTCAGAGAAGGAAAAGAAATACTAGAAATTCTAGAAATACTAGAAATAATTAAAATGGATACAGTAAAGAGATGGGCATAGCTACATCTGTACTGTGAGTTCACACCCTGAGTGCTGCATGTAATTTTGGCCTCTCTACTGCAGAATGATAAAACCAACCTAAAAAAATGTAAAAAAATGGGCAGAACAGATGCCCAATGAGTATGGAATATCTTTTATATGAAGAAAGGTTACAGAAAGCTACTTAAACTGGAAGAGAGAAAACTGGTGTGATTTGATGAGCTCTGTAAAGTTACCACTGCCTAGGACACAAAAAATTGGCAATGCAATTCTTTAAGTGCCACAGCAGTCAGAGAAAAGCATAACATTATGGCCCAGGCAAAAGAAATGAAGAAGGAAAGTACTTTATTCATAATTAAATAGGAATGTATTTCCAGAAGATTATTTGATGGTCAAATTTACCCTTCCCTCCCAAAAAAATCAAATCTGTGGTCTAGAAGTCCATGGCAATGTAAGCAGCTGCAGACAAGAGAGGCAATGAAGCACAGAGATAAAGGCACAGTCCATGGCTTAGGATACTGAAGCCATGCTAGAGCAAGCAGTTCAGCAAACAGCCCCTGCTGTTCCCGGTCACACTTTCAGGAGTGTAGGTGTCTTTCCCAGCACGGGCACACTCTCTCCTGACTACAGGTGGAAAAACACTTGGGGGTTGAAACACAGAATTCCAAAGCTGGACTAAACATCCCACCTCCTGCACCAAACAATCACTTTTTGGAAAGAGATGCTGTCATGCTGCAGTAGTTAGGTGCCTCCCTATCCCGCCAGCCAGCCCCACAGCCCACAGTCCATCTCCTGGGCAGTGCCATTGCAATCTGACCCAAACTCCCCATTCAACCAGGGCCACCAATTCTCTTCAGGGCAGAGAACTGCGTCCAGGTGGTTCTTGGATATCTCCTGTGAGGGAAACTCCACAGCCTCTCTGGGCAATCTGTTCCAGTGCTCAGTCACTTTTGTGCCCCGCACAATAAAGAAGTTCCTCTTCATATTCAGGTGGAACTTGCTGTGTACCAGCTGGTCACCACCGAGCGGAGCCTGGTCCATCCTCTTGGCACCCTCCCCTCAACATACTCATTGACATTGATAAGGCCCTTTCTCAGCCATTCCTTCCCCAGACTGAGCAAGCCAGCTCCGCCGGCAAAAGACATGCTGCACTCCCCTGATAACTCAGTAGCGCCCCGTTGGATCCTCTCCAGAGTTTCAGCAGAGGAGAAATGAATAAAACCATGGCACAGACGAGCCCCAGAGCAGTCAAACCCCGGCCCGCTCGGGGCAGCCTGGCAGCACCAGCAGCCACAAACTGCCCTGCCAACAGCAGAGGCTGCAGCAGCGCTGGAGGGGTGACGAATTTAAAAGTTTACACTTCTGCAAGACAGACGGAGGCTCTGCTGGCCCGACCTCCGCGACGTGCCAGTGCCTACTGAAAGGCGGCATGCCCAAAGGGGTTAAAAACCAAGCAACCAACCAAGAAAACCCAATAAGACGGCGAAGCTCTGGCGTTAGGCCAAGCCCTGTGTGCCCGGGGCGCGGCGCGGGGCCGGCTGTGGAGCTGCCAGGGCAGAGGCCGGCCGGCTGCCCCGGCACGCCGCCACGGCCGCGGGACATCCCGGCCGCGGGCCCCGCCCGACCCGAACCGAGGCTTCCCGGCGGCGGGCGAGAGTCACCTTGGCTGTCACGCTGGGTCCCCTCCTCTTGAAGGCGTCGGCCACGGGGGCCAGGAAGCACAGACAGGCCACGGCGCCGAGCAGCGCCCCGCGGGCCATGGCGCCGGCCGAGCGCTGCGGCGCCTGCGCCGGGGAAGGGCGGCTCCTCCCGCCGGGGCGGGGGGCTCCCGGCAGCGGCTGCCCGCCCCAGGGAGCGGCCATCCATCCCGGAGAAAGGCCAGCAGTCCCAGGGAACGGCCAGCCATCCCGGGGAAAGGCCACCCATCCAGAGGAGAGGCCACCCATCCCAGGGAGGGGTCATCCATCCTGAGGAGCCGTCATCCATGCCCGGGGAATAGCCACCCATGCCAGGGAGCGATCACCCATCCCAGGAAGCGGTCACGCATGCCAGGGATCGGTCACCCATCCTGGAGAAGCCGTCACCATCCCGGCCGGAGTGGTGATCCGCCGGGGCTGAGCTCCGCTCCCGGCGCTGCCCAGGACGGGCCCGGCGCCCTGGCTGGATCTGGGGCGGGTGCTGCCCCTTGTGACGGGCGGCGGGGAGCCGGGTGCCGTCCGCCGGGCCGGCCTCGCCCAGCGGGGAAGTGCGATCCCGGAGAGGGGCACAGCCTTCGGCTTCGGCCGGGCTGTGAGCCCAGCAGGCTCCCATGGGTGGGTGAAGTAGCCAAAAGCAGTAAACGCTTGAGAGATTGAGCCAGCAGCGTGCCCTTGAGGGAAAGGCTAATGGTATCCTGGGCTGCATTCCAAAGAGTGTTGCCAGCAGGTGTAGGGAGGTGATGGTGCTGCTCAGCACTGCTGAAGACTCATCTGGAGTGCTCTGTCCATTTCTGGGTTCCTTAGCATAAGGGAAGTGTGGAGCTCCCGGAGTGGGTCCAGCACAGGGCAAGAAAAGGACTGGAGCATTTCTCTTATGAGGAAAGGCAGAGAGAGCTGGGCCTGCTCAGCCTCAAGAAAGGATGACTGAGATGGGACCACAGCAATGTCTATGAGTATCTGAAGGGAAGGTGTCAGGAGGATGGACCAGGCTCTGCCTGGTGGTGCCCAGAAACAGGATAAGAGGCAACAGGCAGAAACTGATACACAGGATGGTCCCCCTGATTACAAGCGGGAACTTCTTCGCTGTGCAGGTGACTGCACATTGGAACAGATTGTCCAGAGAGACTGCAGAGTCTCCTTTACTGGAAATACTGAAGAACTATCTGGGCTCAATCCGTGCTGTGTGCTCTAGGACAACCCACATGACAACCTTGTGGTCCCTTCCAACCTCAGCAGTTCTCTGATTCTGTGATTTTGGGAATGAGTCGTTAGTCCTTCGTATTTGCTGTATTTAATGTGCTAGAAACTGCAGGAGCCTGTGAGGCACCTGTAGTACTTTTGGGTTCATTTGTGTTAGCTGTGGTGGTGCGCTGCTTGTCAGCTCACACCTCTGGCTTTGGACAATAAACAGAAGTGCTGAAGGAATTCATCAAACACAAATATTTCTCCCAAGCCATTATGTGCTAAAAAATCATTTGTATTCAGGACCTGTTTCAAATGGTGTTGCTGTGGCAGTCCCTAGAAAATTTGTAAATTGTAGCACACTGAAATTTTGTGGCCTGTCAGCTGCCAGCATATGAAAGTTGAAATGGATGCCAATGGACTGCAAGCAGGAAGCTGTCAGTGGCTTATGTAAACACGCTCAGGCTTAAACCCAGCAGCACTGTGGTTCTGGGTGTATGGCACAGCACTTCCACAAAGGCACTTCCATTGCAAAGGCAGCCCAGAGCTCAGGTGCAGTGCCCAAGGAAGTGTGTGCTCTGCACCACGCACGTGTGCTGCATGTCTGCCAAACCCCTCAGCTTGAGACTGCGCCTCAGCTGGCAAGAAGTAGAGACAATAGTCACAGACTCATAGAATTGTTTAGGATCATCGAGTCCAACCATTAACCCAGCACCACCAAGCACAGCACTTAACCATGTCCTTAAGCACCGCATCTACATGTCTTTTAAATACCTCCAGATCTGGTGATTCTATCACTTCCCTGCATAGCCTGTTCAGTGCTTAACAGCCCTTTTCATGAAGGAATTTTTCATAATATCCAACTGAAACCTCCACTGGCACAGTTTAGGGATATTTCCTCTTGTCCTAAGGCTTTCTACTTACAAGAAAGAGGCTAACCCCCTCACTGCAGCCTCCTTTCAGGCTATTGTAAAGAGTGATCAGGTGTCCCCCTGGTTACCATTTTCTCCAGGTTGAACATCCCCAGCTCCCTCAGCTGCTCCTCACAGACCCAAACAACAGACTGTTCCCCACCTTTGTTGACCTTCTCTGGACTCACTTCAGCACTTCAACATCTTCCTTGTAGAAGGGGCCAAAAATTTAACCCAGATTTTGAGGTGGCCTCACCAGTGCTCAATACAGGGTGACAATCTCTTTCTTGGTCGTGCTGGCCACACCATTTTTGATACAGACTAGGATATCATTGGCCTTTTCGGCCACCTGGGCACAGCTGGCTCATGTTCAGCCTCTGTTGGCCAGCACACCCAGGTCCTTTTCTGCTGGGTCACTTTACAGCCTCTCTGCCCCCAGCCTGTACCACTGCTTTGGGTTGTTGTGACCAAAGTGCAGGACCTGGCATTTCCTCTGTTAAACCTCATAATCGTGGCTTCAGCCCATCAATCCAGCCTGTCCAGATCCCTCTGCAGAGCCTTCCAGCAATCAACACTGCTACCCAACTTAGTGTCATCTGCAAACTGACACAGGGTGCACTTGATCCCCCCATCCAGATCATGGATAAAGACTTTACACAGGGTTGTCCCCAGCACTGAGCCCTGGGGATCAGCACTTGTGAGTGGCCAGGAGCTGGCTGTAACTCCATTCGCCTCCACTCTCTGGGCCTGGCTGTCCAGCTGGTTTTGGGCAGCAAGGGGTGCATTTGTCCATGAGCAGACAGTGTCTCTGCTGTGTGTTTTCAGGTGGCTTGTGCAGCTGACCAAAATGCCTACAGCACTTGAAGGGTTCAGGCATGCTTGTGGAACATGTTCTCTCATGTAGACATTTGTCAGGCATCTGGTTCGTGTACGGCAAGGCTTCTCTGAAACAAACGCTGGTACACTGGAAACATCCCCTTCAACATTCATTGCTCATCCAATCCAAAACATAGGATACCCTGATGCTCACTTTGGGATCTGTGGGGTGATCACAGACTGTCTTTCACAGGGGATGTAACTTTTCTGCTCTTTTCCATTCTGCCCACATGCTGACTGCACAAGTGTATCTGAGTGTAGTGAGATTTCTCATCAGGCAACTGCAGTAAAAATTAATTTTGTGGGCACAGCAAAGGGCGTGGTTACAGCTTCTGCCTTACATAGCACATGAGCAGAAGCACCAAATTATCATCTTGCTTAATTGGTGACTGACACAAATAGATCCTTTTTCCTCAAGAGGTGTAAAACATACTTGTAGTTCCTGAGTCAAAGAGCAATCTGGACTAATCTAGGGCTTGACTTTGACATCTGACCTATGTGCTGGCATTTTGTACAACTGAGGGTTTTACCAAAGCCCTGCCCCTGGGGGCTGCCTTCAGCACTAGGGGCTTGGGGCTTCAGGGCATGGTTCAAGACATTTGTCCTGTAACTATTTAGATCTGTTCATTTTAGTAAACCAAAACTAGTACATGTGTGTGTAGGTGGTTATGGCACTTCTCTGATCCCATTGCTAATGAGCAAATATTGCACAATAATATCCTTTAAATATCAAAGCAGGCCCAAAAGGAAACATATGTCTCATATGATATATACTTTGCATTGATAACGATATGTCAATGCATTTTCAGCAGGTATGTTAGTATGTGAGTTTACTCAGAGTAAACTGCATGTGTGTTTATAGTCTCTGCCAGTTAGATAAGGTACTGAGAATTTAATATTATGATACAGCTGCCTTCCTTGTGCTGCAAACACATAGCAATGGTCCTCAACTAACTATGGCATTAAGATTTACTGCAGAAATATAACAAAGGCTTACTAGTTTGTTCCAGTAGTTGGATATAAACTTTAAAAAACCTGTATTGCTTTATAAAATCATTAGACAATTAACCATTAGATAGTTAAGGATTCTGTCTAATAGCGACAGAAACATTTTCAGTCTACATATGTATCTAATCACATAAGTCTCAATAGTTAAAATCCAGGAGGTGTAAACTTACCATTTCCATCTCTCTTTAGAGAATCATAGAATCCCAGAATGATTTGAATTGGAAGGAACCTTAAAGATCATCCAATTCCAACTCTCTTGCCATCAGCAGGTACCCCTTTCACTAAACCAGGCTGCTCAGAGCCCATCCAGCCTAGCTGTGAGCTCTTCCAGGGACAGGGCAGCCACAGCTTCTCTGGGCAGCCTGCTCCAGTGCCTCACCACCCCCACCATAAAGAATTTTCTTAATATCTAACTTAGACCTTTTAATCTTTTAATTTGAAGTATTTTTAAGTTTGACATGCATGGGACAGAACATTTTTGTTACCTCAAACGCATTCACCAGGTGAATGTGTAAAGAAATAAGGAAAAAGGTGGAACCAAGGCTAATTCCAGATTTTGGGTTTGAAAGAAGACCAAGGCTGGCTGATGAGACTGTATTGTCTCAGAGCAATTCAGTCAGAGTAGTACATTGATTCAAACCAGGAGGTGCAGAAGAATGAGCAAGGAACTAGGAAGACACAAAAAAGATGGTCTGTCTGGGAGGCTCCTTAATTTAATACTCCGTTATACAGAGTGTCTGTAGGTATGCTGAATGACGCTCTCAAGTCACAGTACTCCCAAGAGTTCCCTTTCACTCTCCCTCAATAAAAATGTTGGTGTTTGCAAGGATGACTTTGCTGTTTATTGACATGTAAATATGTTTCATCCATGTACAAGAGGGCAGTATGAGGCAGAAAGAATGAAAGGAGTACCTGATAGCACTGAAGATCTTTGAAAACAGCAAGATGAGAAGATGAGATGGGATCTGGTTTATATTATCTTGGAAAGTTTATGCATACTGGTGATGCTGCTAAATAATTTTTGGAAGAAGATAAAACAATGTTTAAAGAGGAAATCTTGAAAAGACACAGAAACTTAATATGTTCAGTGAAAAGTCAATTTTACACAGAAAATCTCTTCCTGATGCTAAAAGAAGTACACGTTCTTTTTGCAGGAGTTTGATGTCATGACTATCAAATAGGAAGTACACAAAATCTGGAAAAACAGTAAAGTTTGTGTAGCTGTGAAAAGAAAGGAATCCTTTCAATGAAGCTAGACATTGTGTAAGAACTTGTTATGAAGTCTTTATTTTTCTACTTTAATTATTCATCACATTCTTGAAGAATTTGGAGGTCTTTGCAGACTCTACACCAGCTGGATACAGTGTGCTGAGAACTACTGAATGCACTGTGGCTTTGCAGAGACAACTTCTCCATGTTAAAATTTTAAAAAAAGGTGCAAAATCAAGAGAGGGTCTACGACAGAAAACCATTCTTTCAGGTTCCATCTTTCCTAGCCATGAACAATTTGTTCACCTCTTCAGTGAAGCTGATTTGAAAAAAACTGTTATCATTTCTTCCCTCGGTTTTCTTTCCTGTAGACTAAACAACCCCAATTCCTTCTATCTTTCCACATGGGTCAAGTATTAGAGCAGGCGTCATCTGGATGTATAGCTTTTAGTTGAAATATTACCTTTGTCCTTACACATCAGTAGAAGCTACAGATAAGCACATTTTGTCATTTCTTGCCCTTTTTTTCTTTCCTTTATTTTTAAGTAGTTCAAGTGACATAAGGCTGTTGTGGCAAAGATTATGTAGCTCATTCAAAGAGTGTGCTCAGACTGTCTGGTGTTTGTGTTATGGTGTAGGGGACACGTTGCATTTTAGAGCTGGCTGATGTGTTATTTGGGTGCTTGTCTCTTGAAGTCACCAACCTTTTAAAAGAATAATTTACTACTGTTTGACAGTCTTCGATTTAAGTAATAGTGTCTGTAATGAGATGTTTTGTTGTTTCTTACAGGCTTTTTGCAATTTAAAAGGGGTACAGAAGAGAGAACTATTGAGCGTATAGAATCTGACAGATTTTGATTTCTAGTAGTACTAGCATTGGCAGTAATTCTAGACATCCCTTCATCACTATGGCATGGTATAAGCTATGATTTATTGTAGTTATGTAGAAATATTTTATATCCAAATTGCTCTAGTATGTCATGTTATACAGGTAAAAGGATTCTGGTACACATAATAATGCTTTATGGTTCTGTAGGCACTTTCATCGGTGTTAACTGCTTGATAGCTGCCAGGATATAACTTGGAGTAAGCATGGTGTTCCATAAGACTGCTGTAACTGAGCTTTTATTTTTATTTTGTCACTTTGAAATGGGTTTTGGATTCTCAAGGCTGAATCACTGAAGATGTATCATCCCTTCCAGGACTGATCTTTGTCCATAAAGTTTCACACTGCCATACTGTTACTTGTCTTGTTGATTTAATGTATCACTGGCAGAATAAAATCATAGGTTTAAAGCCAAGTTTTAATCCCATAAGGACTAAGAAATGCCCCACTACATCTTATATGCCAGCTAAATTATAAAATGGTTAAAAGTGTTAAAAGATCAGAGCCACTGTGGCCTGACATATGATTCTGAGATGCAGCAGTAAAAAAAAAAAACAGCTTAAGGTCTGCAAATTGTAAGTCACTGTATATGGCCCTCTTGAATAATGAAGAAAGAGGTTTATGGGAAGTTTTGTTTGTGTTTTTTTTGTCTTTTCCTTTATGTGACTTCAGAAAGATGGAGTGTATTGTATGTGCTGTCTCTTCTATTAAACCACTTGTAAAATGGCTTAGACTGCTCCTGTCATCTGATGCACTTATGCAAAATGAATGTGTCCTATGCTCCGGATAAGTGTCTTCCTTCTGGTGAATAGTTTTTAAGCTTTTTAAATTTTGTATCCAAACACGATTTGAAGTGTCACCCTTTCCACTCTAATGGTCAAAGCATTTATTTAGGTGATACCAGCAATGTGTTTTCAAAATAGTGCAGCTGGAGGCAGAACCATTTTGAGCCTATATGTTTACAGGATATCAGAGCTATCTGTAATTGCACATCTCATTTAGCACATAGTCATTCATTTAAATTCTGGTTTTCATAGCATCTGTGGTTGCATAAGATCCCTTAGGGCAAAACTGATTTTTTTTTTTTTCAGTAAAGCATAGTTGTGAGGAAATGTACAGTAAGGTTTCTTTGTTTTCAAGGCAAAAAAGCTAAAATTTAGGAAAAATAAAAGCTGGAACTGCATAAGATCCTATTTTTTTCCCTTCCCCAAATATTACTTCCAATTATAGTACATTGTTCATTCCAGTTTTCCAAATACTATTGCATGTCCCTAAATTATGGCTACCGTCTCTTTTCTGTGAACCTACTTACACCTAAAGGTAAGTACATAGGTGTTTCAAAAATATGTCTTTGTCAATAAATTTAAGTTCCATTAATCTATACTTCCAGCCTGATAATGCCCAGAGGTGCAAATCAGAATATATAGTCTGTGTTTCTAGATTCTTAATAAAAAAAGATAATTCCTTCCTCAAATATGGAAATGGGAAACTGAATAAGTAGCATTCCATCACATGTCTGTGGTGAAGAATAGGCACAGGTTTGTTGTTTTCATGTGATATTTGCAGTTATTATTATTACTGCTGTTCTTGGTGGTGGAGCAGGAGAAAGGTAGGGAAAGAAGAGTAGGGAGAGTGAAACAGTGACAGCTCATTAATTGTCCAGGAGGTAAATGGCAACCCAGGAGTAGCACTCAGAAGAAAGCAAATGTAATCAGCAGTGCTAATGCATGTGAATGAGTTTGGCCCTCACCTTCCAAACACCAGATGATGTTGTCGTAATAAAGAGGGAAAATGAAACTTGAAGCTGTTAAAAGGAAAGTGAAAATTACAAGAGTTTTTCCTTTACAAATCATAAGGAAAACATTGAATATTTAGAGAGATTTTGTATGAAAACTGATCATTTTAGAAAAGACCTGAGCATCTAGAACAAGAGAAGAAGCTGCTGCCAGGATAGTTTTAAATGGAAGGAAAATATATTGGTGGTTTGTTTCAAGATGGGTGAAAGGTGAAGATGCATGATATTTCTCTCTCCTACTCACTCTGGAGCCTGCTGTGCTGACAGAAGTACAAAGCTAGCCTCATTAGTACAGGAAATATGGGTTGGAAGATACAGGGGGAAAAAATAGGTGTAATTTTGGTGTCCCTGAAGTTCTATGTTGTTATTACCATGTTAAAAATAGTGTCTGGTCAAGGACCTCATCTGTCTACTTTCTTTCTAATTTCTATTCAGTAAGATGCAATGGTTCTGGAAAGATGTATTAATTTGCTATCTGACAGATTACACTATGTAAAAAAAAAATCTTAATTTACCCTAAGAAAGATTTGTGTCTAGTTTTTCACCTCTATATTTACTTCAATTTTTATTACGATTTTATTCTTATGCATACACAGGTAACTGCATACACTTGACTTGGATACCACCCTATTTGTTGCATGTTTCAGGTCTTTCAGAAAATACACACTGAAGAAGGCAAAATATTTTATTAGTGCTGTAATATTCTTCTTGGAGATCTTGCCAGTCAAAGATCAAATTTCTTAGAAGCACTTACCATGATCCTTTATCTATAGGAAATAATTTTGTATACTTTTTTGTATATTAAACCTGTGCAACATTTAGAGGAACTCTGCCAAGATTGTGTAAGGATCAAGGAAAGGATAATAGTCCTGCACACAAGGTGGGCACTAAGTGGTCAACTGTTAGCAAATATATATAGTTGGTGTTTTTACTTATTATCTTTTATTTGAACAGTGCTACAGTCAGTCACAGGTAAAATTAAGAATTTCCATGTCAAAGTATCTAGGAAAATGTAATGATTTCTCATACATAAAAGAAAAAGAAAATATTCTGATGAGCACAATACAATAACTCTGCATGTATTGGTGTTTGTTGTGTATGTTCAAATAAACACCATTGAAATTATTCTTCTTTCTCTATCCATTGTCTATGCTGAGGCAATTGTCTCTTTTCTAAGTGATTTTTTTCAATAAAAATCTTACTCTCAAGTGCTTTGTAAATGCTATGTTTTCTGTCCAGTGACTTATTCCAGCAGTCAACCTTGCATTTCATCATTGTAATGCTTGTAATGAATGGAAGTGTGAGTTATTTTTGAGAAAGGAATTGTAGGTAATTTGAAATAATAATTCTGACTCAGAGTTTTGGAGAGCTGCACTGATGGCAGCAGGACCTCTCTGTGGGGAGAGGGCCTTGGCTGCATACAAGATGCCCACCAAATTGCTCTGCCACTCTCCTCAGCAGAATGAGGGGGAAGAAAATGAGATGGAGAAAAGAGCAATGAGTTAAGAAGAGGGAAGTTTAACCAGAAAAGAAAAAAAAAAAAAAAAAAAAAAAAAAAAGAAAGTGCAAAAGTTGTGCATGGAAGCAAAGGAAAGCAAGAGATCTCTTCTCTGCTTTCCGTATGCAGGTGCTCTCCAGCCACTTCCCAGGAATTAGGGCTTCAGTACCCCCACCAGTTTCCGGGGTGAGGGAGGAGGCAGAATGCTGGGGAGACAGTGCTGGTGCTGTGCCAGGGCACGGCCAGCACCTCTGCAGCCCCCAGCACACAGCCCAGCCGGGGAAAAGAGCCCGTCCCAGCCAGGGCCAGTGCACCTCCATCGCCACAGTTCTGGCGTTCAGGGACACGGGGAGGATCTCAGCTTTGAATTCCCATTGTCAGCAGAGAACCTGGGAGGTCTGACATGAAAAGTTGGGGATTTTAAATACCTTCTTCACTTTTGGGAAAGGAGCTTTCAGTCATGGTGGAACTTTTCAGTACTGCTTTTATATTTTACAGTTAAACTACTGAGAAAGACTAGCGTACTGATGATTTTTTTAAAGTGTCACAAACCCTCTAAGCCCTGAAGACCACAAAGGCATTTTAAAACAAGAATTTCTTACTAAATACTTAGCATGTGCATAATGTATGGAAATGCAATGAATGGTCTGGAATAAAAATTTGCTCATACAGCTGTCAGTTCTCAATATTTAATTCATCAGAAACTGATGCTAATGTCAAGTTTACCACTTGCCATTTGTGTTCTCTGTATTTCCTGTGAAGCAAGACTGCTAAGCTGTAAATGTCAGTACTTTTTCTTAGTATATTGTCATTAAATGTTTTACTGATTTTTGGTTTTGTTGCCCACTGATATGAAGAATTGTAAGAAAAAAGTAGGAACAGTCTGGGAAATTTCAATTGGTCTGAGCAAACTGAGCAGGTTTCTGAGCAATCTAGTCTAGTCTAAGGTGTCCCTGCTCATGGCAGGCATTTGGTCTAGCTGACCTTTGAAGGCCCCTTCCAACACAAACCATTCTATGATTCTATGAAGATGATCAGATTTGTGAGTGCAAGCAAAGGAATCTGGAGTAAATAGCTCAAAGATCAGACGAGTTAATAGCACCTCGCTGGGAAATGCTCTCAGAAATAAAACTTCACATTGTATTTCATGTGCCAAATTACTTAGTGTAATTGTTAAAACCATTGAAACTGTTGCTTTTCCTTCAGTTTTTAGATTCCTTATACTTTGCTGGATGCCATATTTTCTCTGTGTCTGAAAACATATGCTAATATCATAATGATTTGGATGGCATATCCCACAGTTTTTGTTGACAAAATAATGATTTGTGTGGTGAAACAGATTGGAGAGTCTCCCTTATTTAATCCATTAAATTCTAGATAATCTTCATTAGAGACTCCAAAGACTTGCATTGATTACTGGTTTTCAGTTCAAAATAGACACTGGTGGATTTAAATGTAATCCCACAAAAGCTACCTGGAAGCTGACTTATTTTTATGTCAGTTTTTACATATCTTAAAATACAGCCCTGGTTTCTAGCAGAAGCAGCATCAGAGTAGAAACAAAGCAGATGTTTCTCTGATTGTATCTAAGGATATGTCAATGGTATTCTTAGAAAGAGAGAAATTTTGACTTGGCAAACTAGTGGTGGCATTTTTGTTCTCATTAAAACATCAGATTGATAAAGTCCATGTACTGCTTTGTTCCAAAATGTTCAGGCTTCTTTAAACATTAGCATTCTTATGATTTCATTGGCATTGCAGGCTTCTAGGAAACTCACTTTTTTACAGATCTCTTTCTTCACATCTTTGCTTCCATCAATCTGACAAGCACAAAAAAGTCAGCCCTAAGACTGCCAGTTGTAGCTGCTGCTGCTGAAGACACAATGAATACTTAAAATTTATTTCTAAGAAAGCTTTTCCCTGTTCAGGGCCCTGTCTCTCTCCCCATTGACAGGAGAGCCAGGACTTTTTTAGACTCAGCAATGTTCTGCGTCAAAATTCTCTAACTTCAGACATAGTCAGGGAAGTGACAGCTTTATATGTATCTCTTTGTAGAAGACCACAGTGGTGTTGTAAATCCAGAGTATATTCACAACTGTTGTGCTTAAACACTGCTGTAAAAGCAGATGGATATATCATGTGACATGCAAACTACTGTTTTCACACTTAGGACACCAATCTGTAAATTTGAACCAGTAAATCTTTCTGAACATGAAGACAAAGTTGGTACTTGTTTCATAAACACGATTGGCTATGTATATTATGGCTAATGCAGCAAATGTTCCCCTAAAGGATAAACAATGTCATCCACAGCTAAAGTGTTGTCTTTTAATGGCATGGTTCATAAATTACAATGTCATTAAAAAATTAAATTCAAACTGTTTACAAAAGCAAAATAAGTTCATTGCAAAAGTGAGTGAAATGTAAATTAGAGCTTGGATCTTTATTCTGCCTCTTTAGCATCAGTGTAAACTCAGTTCTAACCACTGTGTTTGCCTCTGTCAGAGCAGGATATTCCAGAGCACAGGAACAGTGTGCTCGTGAAGCATTCCAGCAGGAGTGTCCTTGTTGGCTGACCCTCTCTTCTCTCTGTCTTCTGTCTGTGATGCTTCCCCATTAATTGCATTTTCTGTCTGAGTAGGATTTTTACATTTGCTGGTGTAAGATTTATATATTTGGCAGCCTTTAAGGATCAGCTTGGCTAAGAATGTTTTTCTAGTGAGACTAAGAGTGTCCACATGTGGTCTTTTCTGCCAGAAGATATGAGTGGTAGAAGAGACATTACACAGCTATGATCTGATTAAATGAAGCTTATCCATAGTTGTCTCTGCCTTACCAGTTCAAAGATAGAGGTGTGATTCATGCTTCTCCTTTCAGACCTAGAATAGGACTGTGCGACTACAGATACTATCACAAGCTATATTTTAGCCATCAACTGAATAAGAAAAATTGTAAGGTGTCCTAATCCTGATTTCTGGAGGAAAATAAGATGACCATGGATTTCAGATCAAATATTTAGAAAGATTTTCTCTGTGAACACTGGAACAGGAGCAGACCGTCTGTGAAGAAGCCAAGACAAGTTTATACTGTAGCAAACCAGGATAGACATGAAGTTAGGACTTCACCTTCCCTTTCCTTCCTTCTCTTCTTTTCCCACTGACACTTTCAGAGATTTAAAAAAAAATGTAGCTCATCTGTCTGCCTCATTGCGACATACACATCAGTGGCTCCATTGCAGATTCCATCTGTATTTTTCAAAAGTTGTGAGAGAAAATTCTGAACTCCCTCGGCAGCAGCTTCCAGCAGTACCATGACAACTGTGTCTCCATCTTCCAGTGGATGCTATTGCCTCCTCTATTAAGACATCCAGATGCTGACAAGAGAGCTGCTGTGCAATTAGCTCATTCTGAATCACAGTAAGGGCAAAAGTGTGCTGTGAGATGATGCTTTGACTACCTGCCTGACATATTGTTTGCAGTAGTGTACAGAGCTCTGTGACACTCATTGAAGCCTTGGCATCCTGTCTGAAATTGGATAACCAGATAGTGTCAGTATCTACAACTGCTTTATTTAACATTTATCTTGCCTGGAAACTGTGTCTCTCCCTGCTGGGCAAGGTACCTGATAAAGCTAACAGTGAATTTTGCTGAGATCTTGAACAATCTCAGCTGCTTCAGTTGAAGCTGACTGCCTGAGGCTTTGAGGAGACCATCAGTCACTAAGCTCCTATCCAGTTTTGCATCTACTTTTTCAGCAGAATCGTTTTCAAAGTCATGTATTGTCTGAGTGAGTGGAATGAGGTAGAAAGCAGTTGTCTTTCCCTAAATTCCTGCTTCTATCGCCTGCTAATGTTGCATTTATGTGTCTACCTAGCTGTAATGTCAGCAAGACAAGTAAATTTAATGGAAGGCACATTTTCAAAGGGTCTTCACAGGCATTCTGAATTGCAGAAGTGATGCCTCGTGAGGGAAAGCAGGGGAAAGCAACAAAATAAACCAAGTGGTTTGGCATGAGCAATATTGGCTGCTATGAGTAATATCACTTGCTGTCACTAATATTATGCAGGGAATGATTATAAGACTGAGCACATGCTTAGTATTCTGGGCAAACAGTTGGATTCAGTTAAATTACTTCCTTGATTCTAAAACTGTAGTCTACTAACCAGTTGCAAATTATCTGCATTTTGCTTTCAGAACAGCAGATGTGTTGGGAAGGTATTGTACTTCAGATTAATAGAATTGTTTGTTAATAGAACTCTGGGTTTTCCAAAGAAGTGTTTTTCAAAATTGCCTAGAGTAAGAAAGAAAATGTTACAGAATCAGCTACAGGTTCCTTCTCAAGAGAAATGATCATAGATAGCTACACATCATTAATTATTATACTATTTTATTACAAACGTTATCTCTGCAAAACTGAAGGAGCTCAGTTGTTGGCAGTTGTCGGTCCTGAGGCAGCAGAAATTATAATAATCCATGTAGGAAGACTCAGACTGAGGAGCAGGAAAAAGGCTTTGCAGGCTTTGCACACTGTCACATCCATCTCTGACCCAGACTCAATTACCTGTAAAACTTTAGAATTTTCAGTGGCAGTTCCATTTCTCTCATACAAAAGACTGGCAGTTGAAAAAAGACCTTTGTATTTTGAGGATTTACCTTTCAAAACAGAGTCATAATTTTATATATCAACCCAGAAAGTGCTGAAAGAAATTCTGAAGGAAATTGTCAAAAAAAAAAAAAAAAGGTAGCCAGGAGATGCCCATGGGACTAGAGAGGGTGAGCAAGCAGAAATCATGAGTGCCTGGCTTGACTTCAGGTGCCACCAAAGCTGCCTTCATACATAGCTGGCTCCAGAAGGCCTTGACTCAGGAATAAAAGTCTGTGTCAAGAAGTGCATTGTGACCAGTTCAGACCAGTATTACCACAAAACCAGTATAGATAAAATCTTGGGTGCTTAGACGCTTCACAACACTTTTATCCCCATATCATGATCAGCGCAGTAAATTCAACAGGACTTGGAGAACAGACTTACTCTTGTTTATCCTGGAAATAAGGCATAAGTGTGAAGAGAAGACTCAGTGAAAAGACAAGTAGTTAATGTTTATTTTGTATAAGAAATGCCAACAGCACAAAAAGAAGAAGGGATGGAAGTAATAAGAACAAGACAAAAGTACACTAAGAAATATATATTTTCAGCCCAGCTTTCTGTTTCCATTTTCACTTGAATGCAAAAGAAAAGTGGTTTTAAAGTTTCCCATTGACTGCATATAGCCTTAGGGGCTGCTGCCATTGACTCTGAAAGGAGTAAGGATCAGAAGGGATGACATAAAATGCAGTCTTTAGTAAAATTCTAGTTAATAAAATACATCTGGGGTGCTTTGTTTTAGGAAAAATAGGTTCATACCGTTTCACAGATTAATATGCTCAAAAGTTGCTGGTATGAATCATGGAGGCATAACCTTTTTGGGGAATGTTATAGATTGCTTAATTGCATTATGTTAAATTTTATTTACTCCATTTTCCTACCTTAGTTCAACCACTTAGGAAAGCAGCACAACTGGACTTGGAGAAAAATGGAGAGATACAGGGAGAAGTCACTTAGATCTGAGTAGAACACTCTTTTGATACTAAAGAAATTTTTTCTGCAGAAGGACTGAAGTAGGTGTTTCAAAAGTTGCCAGTCAAGAGACACCTAAAACCTAATGACAGAGCTATCTTCTTCTTCTTTCAATGTGGCAAAACAGGAGCCTGAGAGATGAGTCTTGTAGATAGATTTCAGCTGCTTTTACTGACCCCCTTTTTTCCTTCTTGAGTGTAATGTCCAGTAATGACCAAGAGCCATCATTATTCAGTGAGAGTTCTTGAAAGTTTTCCTGACTTCACCAGCCCAGCAGGTAATTTTATCATAGCTGCAAGGCTATGAAGTTATCATTGTAACATTACATCCTAAGGTCATCCTACTGTTTCCTACTGCGTTTCAGAGGAAGGGAAAGGGGCATTGCAAGATCAAGACTTTCTGTGTTTACTCCTAATTGCTCAGAATATTTCAACAGATGATCTCTTTTGTAGTAAGGATTGTAGAGGAAAAGGTAACAAATCTGAGTAACTCACTCATTAATGATAAACTAACCTCCCATTTTACATGGTGTCTCTGCGTGTTGCTGTAGGTTACCAAGGGATAGGCAATTAATAACAAAAAAGTTATCCTTTTTCTATGTAATTGCAGCTACACTTTTTTGTTTGTTTGTTTGTTTCATAGTCTACTCTTCTTAATCTGTTTTTAATCCAAGGCATTTTCCCTGTTCATTGAAAAGGGGAACAAATACATGTGTAAAACTATGATATGGTGCAGAACTAACACATAGCCCATAACATGGAACTGTCAGTGATAAACCTCTGGGGGAGGCAGGGTCTGTGGTGTGGTATAAAAAAGTCAGACTTCTGGGAGCGCTTATGGGTGCAACAGGCTAGTCAGAATCAGAAACCACATTGATTACATATTCATTTTTAGGATGCCCTTTTGTGTTGTACCTAATCTGACTCAGTTGTGGGCTATTGCCAATAGTGATCCCATTCCTCCTTCTCTTCCTGTGCTTCACAAGTGACAGACTCTATCTGGTCCTTTATGTCATATGAAATACTATTAATACAGCTATGCAGCAGGTCATGTAAAACTGCTGATCCGACAGAGAGTGTACCCTTCTTCTTTGTAGATCAGTTATTCGATGGATCAATGAACCAGAACACCTCAGTCAAAGGCCTCATTATTAATAGATCCAGTTTTACATTAGTGAAAGAAAGAGAGTAGAAAAATAGTTTATTATGTAAGATCCTAGAGAACATGTGGATGTACCCTAAAAAATAGCAGGACAGACTCAGTTCTGGGATCTCAAAGTCTGTTGGATCCTTCTGTACGCATTTTCTTTCCACTCAACTCTGTTGAGTGGAACAAATGGTTTTGGTTTTTTCCTTGCAAAGCACTGCTAAAACAAATGACTGATTCAACAACATCATTTCTCTCAGAATTTGTTGTAGATTCTGGTGTTAGACTGCAGAATGGGACTGGCTGCAGTGGGCTTTAATTCCTCTCTCACACAAGTGAACACTGAGACTCTTACAAAAGGTTAGGTTATATAGATGTTAAATGGCGCTGTTTGGTTTGGTTTGATGAGAACATTCAGGTAGTTGAGCTAAGGCATGCAGCTATGCTCATACATACAACCCTTGATAACAGCTTTCATGCTGCTCTCGCTTTTTTCCTCAAAACTCTTCTCTGTTACATCACTTAAACTTACATTAACAATTTCTATTAATTAACACACCAAATCAGGACAATGAGATACTATTTGGCATAATTTTATTTCTAAAACTGATTGCATCCCAGTTGAGGACTTCCCAGTAAAAGAGACCCAGACATACTAGAGATAGTCCAGCCATGAAGAAGATGAAGAGATTGGGGTATCTCTTCTATGAAGAACGTCTGAAGGACTTCCTCCTGGAGAGCAGGAAGCTCAGGGAATCTCACCAATGCATGTACACGCTGGAAAGCGCAGTGCAAACAGAGCCAGGTGCTTTTCAGTAGTGCCCATGGACAGGAACAGAGGCAGTGGGCACATGCTGAAATACAGGAGGCTTTGTCTAAACACCCAGAAATATTTTGGTACTGCGAGAGCAACTGAGCACTGGCACAGGTAGCCCAGAATGGTGGGGGAGTCTCCATCCTTGGAGATATGAAAAACCTGATGGGCCACAGTCCTGGGCTGCTGGCTGTAGGTGTCCTGCTGGAGCACCTGATGATCTCTGTCATATCTGCTCCACAATACCATAATCTCCTGCTTTTACTGAGAGTTTGAACTTCTATTACTTACTGCTTATGACCCATTCTATAATAAATTACAGAGTAATTTGGTTTCCAAATGTGTCTGATGTTCTGTGTGATTCATCCACAAGAAGGAATACCAGAATTTCTGCCATATGAACACTGTCTTTAATCTTACCAAAATAAACTCTGAAGGCATCGACGGTGAAGCAAATTGCTAAGTTCCCTAAAACAGAACAAACAGCACCATGTTATCCTCTTCTTTTTCATGCAGAAATAACTGAAAAATTCTCTGTTAGTAATTAATATGGTAAAATGTAAGAAATACAAGACAAAACTTATATGAATGTCAAGGCAGTTTAGGAGAGGTTTTGGATTATACAGTTAAACCCCAAATCTTACATGTCCCGTTGGCTCCAAGAACAACATTGTGATCTGTCGTGAACAGAACTTTCAGTAGCTTTACCAAAGGCTGTATTCGTCAAATTTAGGCACAGAGGCAAAGGAAATATGCCCACTTCTGGACCACTTTCCTCTGAACGTTTAACTGTACATATGACACTTATTCAATTGGTTTCAAAGGATATATTATGTGAGAAGTCTAAAGCCATACTTAATCCATGTAGGTCCAACACCTATTATTTTCACTGACTTGAGGTCTTCATCAGGAGAATAGCCATCTACAGTTAGTGATACTGATAAGAGGCTTTGTAGATAAAAATTGTGATGGAGGTGCTAATTGCCACTATTTCTTTTTTACTTATTACTACCATTTATTCTTAGCCAAATAAAAAGCCCCCACACACACAAATAAAAAACCCAAAACCCATGCACACTCACAGAAGAAAAAAATAACACCAAAACCAACAACACCCCACCTCTCAACCATTAATGAAATAAAACCTAGATAAGGTTTGTGATACCTTAGCTTTCCACTGATTTTTAACTGAATGTAGTTGTCTGCCAGATCAAAGCAGCTTCCTTTTATACTACAGGATGTTTCAGATTTTCTCTTAAATATATAATAGCTTAACCATCCTTATAATGTCCTAAAGGGGATACCAATTCTGTGCACTTTCTTTTGGAAGATGTACTCAAAAGTGAATGTTCTGGGCTGTAAGTTAAATGGTGTTTGAGGACTTCTTGTCTGCATGTACACTTACAAGTTTGTGCTATATAAATGTGTACAGAGATGTTTTGAAACAAGCCAGATCTGCTTATTATTCCAACTTAATTGCTGAACGGGCAGACTGCCCTACTTTCTTGTAACTTTTTATTGCAGGGAAGCTGACTAATCTGGCTCTTCCTCCATCAACAGAACTTTGTGAACTGTTCACATCCCACTTTGAGAACAAAATTAAGATCATTGTGCATTACTTGCCCCCTAACAAAGCTGCCAACACTAACAATTCTCTAATTCCAAATCTTGAGACTGTCAGAATTTTCAAACTACAAATACTTTTGGCATTTTATGTTCCAAAACCTCAGGGCACTATTACATTTTGCCAAGTCTTTGGTCTAAACAGTTATAGTTTTTCTTCATTCTTTAATCCCACTGGGTTCTCACATTGTTAATCTTTCTTTGATGGTGGGGAATATCTTAGTAATGGCACAAAGTAAAACAATTATCAGTCCAGTTTTAAGAAAAAAAAAAAAAACTGCTACCAACAGAAGATGTTGCATTTGCTATTTAATATTCAATCTTTTTTTTTTTTTTTTTTTTTTTTTTTTTTTTTTGGTGATTGTAAATGTGCAGTGTTCTTTCAAAGAACATTTCTCGGTTTCATCTCAAGCTGGACTCTGTCCTCTGCACTGGGAAACAGTGTTCTAAATAGTTAATTTTTGGTCTTTGTACCCTGACTGGTGATGAATTTTTGCTGCTGTTGCTTGACCTCTCAATTTACTTTGACATTATTTTGATCACAATAGAACATTAGGTGTCTTGGCAACTCAGATTGGTTTTGTTCTAGTTTTCATTGAGATTTTTCATGCACATAGTGGTTCTGCCTTTCTCTTTCTGTCCCTCTGTCTCATGCATGTAGTCACAGGCAAGTTCTGGAGTACTTTACACGTCATGGCACAGATCAGGCAAGAAAAGGGGGTCTGGTGGTAACAACCAGCTCTCCTGGCCAGTGTACGGGCTCATTGTACATTATGCCATTCTATTAACAGATTATATACCTAGCACACACACCGTTTTTCACCAGATGGCATCAAAGCTTTTTGCAAATCTGTAATAACTAGTACCTCTGTAGAGACGACATTGCTGCAGACAGGAAGGTTTGCCTATTACCTTATTGGGGAAAGTAGTTAGCCTGGGTACAGAAGCCAGAGATAGAGCATCATGAGGAACGGAGGATCGTTACTGAACTCTCATGGTTTTTCAGCCATCCTGTCTCAACCTATTTATTTGACACAATTTTGTGCACACTATTCAGGATATAAACAGGTTTAAGTCCTGGTTTTCTCATTCTCTATGTCTCAGTGCAAATCTTTTGTGTAATTTTGTTAGTTTCCGTGACATTTTACGTGGACAGCGCTGTCAACTGGGTGTCCATCTGCACAGATATAGTTTAATTCTATACAGTGTAGCAGGTCTGCTTAGATCTTCAGGTGTTAGAGCCCTTCTTTTTGCAACACACAGTCTATTTGCACGGGTCTTTTTCTCAGCTTTTCTGGAGATGTAAAACAAAGATATGTAAAGTGAAATGCCGGCCATTGGTTCTCAGAAAGTTCTTGCACTCAGTTACCTTGATTGCATTCTGTATTGATACTCCGGGTGTTCCTGCCTTATAAACCAAATGCCCTCTTTTACCAGCTCTTATAGACAACTAATAACTACTATCCTCAGCCCTTTTTGTTTAAGTTATTCTTGGTATTTCTTATGTGCAACAGACCCAAACATCATGTGTTTCCAAAAGGCTACCAAAATACCAGTCCATTTCTTTTTATAAAATATATTATTTTAAATCCTTTACATAACCAAGTCCTCCTAATGTCAGTATCTATTTGCCAGATTGTTTTGAAAGTATCTGGGATATTTAAGGAGTGATCTAACTTTCTTCAAGTCAAAAAAGAAGTCTTAAAAGGTTAGAAAAAGGAAAACTTAATTAGATTCTTCTTGGGTCATTGTTTCCATGATTCGTAAGGCTGTATGAAATATTATGGATGAATTACATAAAAATATATATTTTAGATGAGTCCAGCGATAGAACACCCTAGGTTTATAATATTGGTGATATTTTATAACAGACTTTATGTGGAAAAGTGCTTAAAATATGCATTTTAAGTGACTGTAACTATACAGTACAGACAGTTGTGTTTTATATTATTTCTTAGATTTTCTACCCTGTATTTATTATTTTGAGAAATCCAAAATTGTTTTAATGCAGTTATTCCTGAAAATACTACCTGTAGTTATTCCTGAAAAATCAAAGCTGGAGGGTTTTTTCTGTTCACACCATATCACAGTTAATGGTGTGAACAGAAGATTAAAGAATCAAAGTTTAACTAATAATTCTCCTTATCTTACATAATGGCAAACTGTCTACCTAATTCACTTACCACTGTGTTGATTCTACACAATTACCAGAAATTAAAAGTGGTGGAAGTATATATTTTAATCACAGAAAACAGGAGAATTAAAAGCAGCTATGACTCAGTGAAGACCAGCAGTAAGACTGTTGGAAGATGTCATTTTTATATAGTCACTTTCCTGATCATAGTCACATTTTGGTTTTAAAATTGTACCAATCTTAGAGTAAAAGGCTTAGGGACAGCTTTCAGCACAGTGTCAAGTTCCCATTAAATGAGGTGAAATTAAGTACACTTAACAGTAATAATTTTCCTTGAAATGGCTATTTTCACATGTCTACTCAAGCTAGGGGATGGTTATGTATAACAAACTAGTCATCTCTATATAATTCAGATACTTTTATATTCCCTATGTGTGGGTGTCTGTGTGTGTGTCTGTGTGTGTGTGTATCTGTACATCTCTCAGTATTAGTACATACTTTGGTCATTTGGCAAGTGAAAATATGTTCCAAGATTCTACTGAATGCTAAACCAGATGTAATAAATCCAGTATCATACTCTGTTTTATGCAGAGTCTATTCCTTCTGACTCAATCCCTATTGATTTGCAATCTGCCTCTTAGGGTACAAAGGTAAAATAATGCATAGCCGTCAGATTAATTTCCAGAATTCTGTATCTGTCTATATGTGCAGATTTTAGCAGAAGTGAATGGAGATGAATGTGCTGTGACTCAAGCTCAGATTGTACTCAGGGCCCACTATATTGCCTGCTCACACATCAGCATGCCATTCACCATTCTAAAAAACTCTCTTTTATAAAAGTTTTTGCAGAAAACACCCCTTAAGCACCCTTCATACACTCAAAAAAAATGTGTTTTTGAAGGTTTTCTTGTTCAGACTAAGCAGACTGTATTGAAAGGTTCAGTTCTCATGCTGAACCTAAAGGAGGTTCTTAGGCCTATTCTGAATTAGTCTGTGAATATTGTCTCCCTTTGTACATGATTAGGAAAATTTCAAAAGAAGTAATAATGTTTCTGTAATTTCTTCAGGTCATGCAGTTTTAGCTGAGGAATCATTTTCCCTCCAAATGACTCAAAAGAATTGCTGCAGTCTTTGGTTATGACATAAATCTATATTAAAGTGATTCTTATTTTTTTTGTCTAAAGCATGTGATCAAAGCCACACCTTGCAAATCTTCGGTCTTTTCTAAGAATAGGATGGAAAATGGACATTTGATTTAAAAATGCAAGCTTTGTGCTCTGAGTTCCTGGTAGTGTTAATTATAGCACTTGTCCTGCTGCAATCAGTGAAACTTGGGATGCACTGATGTCACCAAAACTTGCCCGCTCCTATTACTCTTCTCTCTTGATTACCAAAAACTTAAATAGAAAAGAAGAAATTATGTATGGTACGTAAGGGAGTTTCTCAAAATGTATGTTTCTTTCCTTGTTTGAGGTACTTGCTTTCTTCCAGCCCTATAATTTTTTGCTTTGGAATTATAAATATAATCATAAAAGGAATGTTTTAATGTAACAGTTTGTTATGGTCTGTACTACCTACATTGTTCTGCATTCACTGAAGGCAGTCTAATATTGCAGTCCTATGTTAAGTGTGTCAAGCCTTTATTATGATGCTTTGTGGCCTGAAAGAATTAGGAGGTACCCAAGAAAAACATCATCTGTATTTTTTTTCTAATTTTATTTCTGGGCACTACTTCTGTATCTTTACATTTCCTCATGCTGCTTTCTGAAAGTAGAGTCACTGGCTCTCTTGCTGACTGCTCAGCTTTCCTGCCTCTGCTCTTCTCTAATGGCTTTGCAGATCTGAAGGACTCTCTGGACGCCCCATGAAGAGCAAGACTACATGTTGGACAACCAAACTGGCAGTGAAAATGACAGGGGGAATACGTTTGAAAAGGTACATGCCAGGGTTGCTCAAGGAATGTGAAGTTTAACAGAGCAGAAGAGCAAGATCAGGAGCGTAGTCACCTCTCCTCCTGGAGATGTAACTGGAATCTGCTGTTAAGGAACAGGAAGGAAGGTGATCTCTCAACAGACAATGTAAAATTAATTTCTTCCTAGAACCCGTTTGAGCTTTTAAGTACTGGAGGTTTAGTTTAGATGTTTAGGACATGTCATGGTTTAGATTACACTGAATTTGTGTGATGACTGCATTTGTTTCCTCTCCATGTATTGGTGTAAACATAGTGTAGTACAAATACTATTAGCTAAAGCTTAATATTTTTATGTTATCAGTGGGTTCTAGGGCATTTTATCTTAGGTAGTGTCATTGTATTGATTTGTCTGGCATGTTTTAATAATCCATGCAGGTGCAGAATAGACAGGAAATTACTCTGAGGTACAGAAGTTTTTGAATGTTGCAGGACACCAGGTCAATTAACTTGCCTGGCATGCATTATAAGTCTATTTCACCAGAGAAATGGGTTGTTTCATATGAAAAGTAGTGATAACATTCCTGAATTTTATAAATCTATTTCACATAAATAGCCCAGTAATCCATTTATATTTAAGAAGTGTGATTTGGTTTTCTATGTCTGAAAAGAGGCAGCACAAGTAATGACTCGTGTGAGAACTCCACTGAGCTGAGTATGCTGCTTGTCCCTTAAATTCCTTATCATAAGTGATATTGACACCGTGACTTTGATTATTTTACATTCCCTGGAAATATGAATATAACAGGTTGAATTTATTAACTTTAGAGAAATTTAAAATGTATAAAGGCTCCAGTGAAAACAATAGTCCTACTAGGAATTTACAGTAAAAAATTAATGCATTTATATGACTAATTAGCTTAAAATATGGTAACAGTAAACTAATTTTCAAGTTTAGCACTAAGTACATTCTCTCAGTAGAGAGATGGTCTTAGTAGAGCATTTGGTAGACAAGGAAATTTTAAATAAATTCCAAACACTTTTCTGTATAGCAGTAGAGGTCATTTTTCTAATTCTCGTGGCCTTCAGTGTCACATAAAGACCATATACAAAGACTTTCACTTCCATGCAGCTGAGAAGAATTTACCAACTTTTTATAGTTTTTGTTTCACTGACAGCTAAAAATTACACCGTGTTCAACCAGCAGAACAAACAATATGGGAGTTCCCTTTCGCATTAATCTGCCTCTGAGGGTAATTTTCTTCAATCTGGCTGGCATGGACAGACTAAGGATGTGATTCTTTTTCATAAAGCTGATTGTAAGCCCAAGAAGAAATGTGATATAGTTATCTCAGGACAATAGCCCCTCACACTCTAAGAATGAATTTCAAAATGAAAGTGTAATATTTTGGTTAAGTTACCAACATAAGGAACACCTGTACCTTACTACTCAAGTGTTGTCCTATAAGTTTCCTGAAGTAACTGTTGAACTTGTCTTAAAGAGCATCTTCTCATGCTTTAAATTAAATAACCAACATAAAAGGAGCATGAGGAAAACAAATCTCATAGTTTGCCAACTCCAAGAACCTCCAGGCTCTGCTGTCACGAAGATCAGGACAATTTACCTGCAATGAGTTTCTTTCACGGGAACAGAAGAAGCAGTGGTGATCCTCTTGGGGTTAAGTGGAAGGAGATTTCCCTCCCATGTATGTTCCTAGAGGAGCTGTTTGCATGCCAGAAATGGAATGTGGGAGGAACAGCATTTCAAGGTTAGCTCTTGGCTTTAGGATGGAACTGAGGTCTTGTGACCACAGCGGTGGCCACAAGGGATGTGTCATGTTCTTGCATGGAAAGTGGTTTAGACAGTGGCTCTAATAACTGAGATTTGTCTACAGGGGTTGTCAGCGAAAGCTGAAACTTTTGTCCATGGTGCTTCGCCCAGGCTCCACATGGAGCAGCATGCTGCCTGAGTCCTCACATTCCAGTCCAGTTCCTCCTGCCCTGCTGGCCTCTAGCTGTTCTGCAGACAGAGTGCCCAGCAGGGGTGCAGATAACTGCTGCCTGAGCCTCTGATGCTCTCCTGCATCGTTTATTGTCAAGAAGTTAGATGGAGCTTTATTGATTGTTGTTTGACTCTTAGCCCTTTTTTTCCCCTCAGTGGTTACCCCAAAACACCAGGACAAGTGTTGCCTGATCACTGCTGCTATAGGCTGAGTCTCATCCCATTTTTTTTTTCCATTGGATCTTCATACACAACCATGGCTTGCTTTGCATCAAGGCTTTTTCTATTTTTTCTTGATACAAAGTCATGTTCTGATAAGTTATTTGTGTTTGTCTTTCTTTCAAATATCAGGAATTGATAAAAGTGCACTGATGTGCTTAATGGCTTTAAGTGATCAAGCATAAGTTTCTAAGTATATAAAATAAACCTGACCATTCCACTTTGACATTTTTATTTCCTCTGTTCTCTGTGGGGTATTGACTTTCTAAGGTCCCTTGGGCATTTCCACTCTTGTCTCAGTGCAGAGGTCCACAGCATCACTTGTCTTTCCATTTCTTTGTGTATTCTGAAGTTTATGGTGTTTCTTTCCTGCCTTTTCTACTGAAAGCCCTGAGATTGTTATTGGGTATTTTCAGGGGAAGGAAAGGGTAGAGCTCTTACAGCATACAGTAGAAAGAAATTATTTCTTTTTAAAATTTTTTTGGACTTAACAGCTGTTCCGCAGTTGACTGCAATGTCAATGTACTGAACTCAGTAACCAAAGTGTTTCCTCTCAGTCTATACTTTCTCTTCTTTCTAAACCCAAAATATGTACTTGCACTGCCAGTGTAGCAGAACAGCTAACCTGTTCCAGCCAAAATGTAGAATAGCGCACAAAACCATGTGTCTCTAGAGCTTCACCATTTAGGGTTGTCTATTTTTTTAATATCAGTTCGGCTGGATGGAGGCCAAGTACCTGTGATAAGCTACAGAAAGCCTACTTGGTTTCTTTTGATCAAGGGGTTAGCTCCCAGAATAGCTTTAGCTCAGGTGCACAAGGTGAAATAACAAGGCCAGTCTGATTGTCAGAAGCCAAACAAGAATCTGGAAAAACTGAATCTTCTTAGTCAGAAAGGAAGAGTTTAGGATTTCACAAGGAGGTACTTAGGCAACTCCTGGAGTGTGTAGTCATTCTATATGTTTCCATAAATCAGCTGTTTTGGTTTTGGCTCCCTGCTTTTAATGATTCACACTGGAGAATGTTAGAATGTAAACCTTGCTGCAGAAAATTGCCAGTTTCAGTATGCTTGCTCTCTATTGAAAACCGGAATGCTTTATCTATATTGATTTTGGGGTTTTTTTAATATCCGTATTTCTGGATTCAGTTTTGGACTTCTTTAGTTCTAGATAACTTTATGGGAAATATTTAAGAGCCGCAGGAAAAACTGAAATAAACATCTGTCTGGTAAAGCATTGGAAACTGATCTAGAGCAACAGTAGTGGGATGACAAGTACTCTACTGTAGTTACTTAGGTATTCCAGTTCTTGTTTTAGGCATTCCTTGAGAATTCATCTCCATATAATGTTCAGTTTTACTCATTTACCTAGGAAACTCTGTTGCTCATGAGGTGCCATCTAGCAATAATGTTGTAGCAGGTAAAATTTTCTATGTGGTGCTAAAGCTGAGATGAGATGTTTTTCACAGCACACATGGTGCACATCATGGTGCTCCTTAGCAGCTCTTGCAGGACTGTTACCCTCTCCCAGTTCCTTCTCTATACACAAAACCTGGCCACTGCTCTGGGTTTGGCTGGGATAATTTCCTTCACAGTGGCCGGTAGGGGCTGTGTTTTGGATTTGTGCTGAGCACAGGGTTGATAACACAGAGATGTTTTTGTTGTTGCTCAGCAGGGCTTACACAGAGCCAAGGCCTTTTCTGCTGTTTGTGCTGCCACTGGTGAGAAGTTGGGGGTTCATGAGAGGCTGGGAGGAGACACAGCTGGGACAGGTGACCCAAACTGACCAAAGGGATTTGCAGACCCTGTGACATCATGCTCGGGACATAAACTGGGGGCGGAAGAATATGCATTCTTGCAGTGATGGCATCTGTCTTCCCAAGTCACCTTTATGTGTCCTGCTCTCCTGGAGATATCTGCCCATGGGAATCAGTGAATTAATTCCTTGTTTTTCTTTCCTTATATGCATGGCTTTTGCTTTCCCTATTCACATGTTTTTATCCCAAAACATGAGTTTTCTGGCTTTTACCCTTCCCATTCTCTCCCCGATCCCACTGGTGAGGGAGGAGCAAGTGGCTGCTGGCTGGGCTTAAAACATAAAACCCAAGGTGGCTCTTCCTGAATAATGCTGCCAGAATGAACAATTGTATTCAAGAACCTGACTTGCTGAAGCTATTTTGACATATCGTCTTATTTTAAGCAAAAGATCATCTACCAGACATAGACCAGTGAGAAACAGTGAGCATTGGCAGGACATATACTCCAGAATTGCACCTATAGCCTTTTACCTTGTGGTATACAAAGCACAGGAAGATACAATCCCTGCTTTGAACTCTTGTTCCATGGGACTGTCAGTCTTTTCCTTTCCCCATCAATAGATTCAGTGGTGATTTATAAAGAAAAAAAAAAAAAAAAAAAAAAAAAACAAGAAAAACCAAACCAAAGAAACCCCCAAATCCCCTCCCCCCTAAAAAAACCCCCACCAAAACAAACTACTAGAGTTCAGGCCTGGATAAATCTGTTAGAAAAATAAAGGTTTTGGAAAAGTACTTAAATGGAAAACAGAGAATGTGAGGCTTTTCTGTCCAAAATATTGAGTCACGATTACAATCCTGCACCAAAATTGGAAAGAAACCCCATAATCTCAATTTATTTCTGCAAATATTATGGCAGTTTTGTCCAGACCTTATCGTTCTTATGTCACATGCAAACAATCATGTTTAATAGATTCTGTATTTCTGAGAGCTATTTTTAGATAAAGGAAAACTTTCCAGACTGTTTTGCTGCTTGAAGTAGCCACCCAGAATTGCATTCAAAATGTTGAGTCACTTGATTTGGAAAGATTGACATCAGGGATTTTAAAAGAGGTCTGCCTCTCAGACTGCCCCCTTGAACACTTTTTAAAAAAATTGTTGAATTAATTACATGTAAGAGTGCACACTCAGCTGCAAACATCAAAAACCGTAAAAGCTGGGCTTAAAGATGTCAGAAATTATTAACTTATTCTGCCTATTAATCCTGTTATTACCCAGAAAATGGATTTTAAGTTCTAGAATTCTATCTGGAAAAACATATTGAAGTACAGCATTATAGATTGGTTTGGGGTTTAAAAAGGAAAAAAAAAAAAAACAAACAAAAAACAAACAACAAGAACAAAATCCCACAAAAATAACAACAAAAACTAAAACCCAACCAACCAAAAAAAAAGAAAAAAACCAAACCAAACAAACAAAAATCCCATAACCAAAACAAAATAAAAAAACCCTATAATTCTCAAATAATTGAGAGCACTTTCAGAGGGGTTCTCTGTGAAAGGAAGGAAAGAAATTAACCCAAATTTGTCATGGCAACTTTCTCCATGCCACGACTTGATTTATTTTTAGTTGGTCTTTGCAACTGAGAATTCCTTTTCTCATCCCATCTGCAGTGTGCCTTGCTTGGAGCAGTTTGTTTTGTTGATGGGCATAAACGTTTGAATCTGCCTGCGAGGAGGATTTGGTGGCCGGGGGAATTGGAAATAGGCTACAGCGCGTTTCTCCCCCAGGGTCACGAGTTCACATCCGCATCAGGTCAATAGTGGCAGAAAGTCATTACGGATCCGGCTGGCATCTGCCTCGTGGCCGCTGCCAAATCATTTAGCGATCGCTATCCAGCTCCACGTGCTCAGGTGCTTTCCTTCCTGCCCGCACCCGCAGCAGAGCCCCTCGGGCAGCAGGGACACGCTTCCCTTTCCTGGGGACCCCTTCGGCCCCGGCTGCCCCCGGGACCGGCGGCTCCGTGTCACACTAAGGGCACGGCGGTGTGTGTGACCCGTGTGTGTCACAGGGCTGTGTGACCGTGTGTGTCACACTAAGGGCAGGACGGTGTGTGTGACCCGTGTGTGTCACACTAAGGGCAGGGCGGTGTGTGTGACCCGTGTGTGTCACAGGGCTGTGTGACCGTGTGTGTCACACTAAGGGCAGGGCGGTGTGTCTGACCCGTGTGTGTCACACTAAGGGCAGGGCGGTGTGTGTGACCCATGTGTGTCACACTAAGGGCGGGGCAGTGTGACCCATGTGTGTCACACTAAGGGCAGGACGGTGTGACCCGTGTCACACGGGGGCAGGGCGGTGTGTGTGACCTGACCCGTGTGTGTCACACGGGGGCAGGGCGGTGTGTGTGACCCGTGTGTGTCACACGGGGGCAGGGCGGTGTGTGTGACCCGTGTGTGTCACACTAAGGGCAGGGCGGTGTGTGTGACCCGTGTGTGTCACACTAAGGGCAGGGCAGTGTGACCCATGTGTGTCACACTAAGGGCAGGACGGTGTGACCCATGTGTGTCACACGGGGGCAGGGCGGTGTGTGTGACCTGACCCGTGTGTGTCACACTAAGGGCAGGGCGCCCGTCCCGGCCCGCTCGGAGGGACACGGCAGGGCCGGGGGGGCCTCGCAGCGGCGGCAGCGACCCCCGCCCGCCCCGGGGGCTCCTCCGGGACTCGGCACCGCCCGCGGACCCGCCGGGCACGATCACCGGCAGCGACCCCGCTGAGACCCCCAATGACACCCTGCTAACACCTCACTGACACCCCGGCAGTGACCCCCACTAACACCCCCGCTGACACCCCCTCTGACGCCCCCCGGCAGTGATGCCCATTAACACCCTCACTGACACCCCACTAACACCTCACTAAGTAACACCCCACTAACACCCCACTAACTAACACCCCACTAACTAACACCCCACTAACTAACACCCCACTGACACCCCACTAACACCCCACTGACACCCCGATACACGGCACTGACACCCCGATACACCGCACTGACACCCCCACTTATACCCCGATACACCCCACTAACACCCCCCACTAACACCCCACTGACACCCCGATACACGGCACTGACACCCCACTCACACCCCACTAACACCCCCACTGACACCCCACTAACTGACACCCCACTGACACCCCGATACACGGCACTGACACCCCGATACACGGCACTGACGCCCCACTGGCAGACACCCCGCACTCTGTGACGCTCCCGCTCAGCGCTCTCGGTCCCACGCCGTGCCCGGCCCGGGGCGCGCCGCCCGCGGCTCCTTCGGGCGATTTCCCCGACTCCTGCCGCGCCTCGGCCGCTGGCCGATCCCGGGGAAGCAGCGGCGGGGGCGGCGGGCCGCGGCTCGGGAAAGGCTCGGGAAAGGCTCGGGAGGCGCCGCCGGGCCGCCCTGCGCTCGCCGCCGCTCGGGCCTGGGGCTCGCTGCCCCGGCGGGGCTCGCGTTGGGAGCGCCACGTTTCAAACACGTGTGTAGAGCATTGTGTAGAGCCTTCCCCTATCCCTTCTCCTCCCCCTCTTCTTCTCTTCGACGGGAACTGGAATCCGAACGTTGAGATGTAGAAGAGCGCGAATCCCCGTGAATCCCATCTGAATAAATGTCTATATTAATGAATTATTAACTCGGCCGCTCGTGACCTTAAAACTGGAATGAGGAGACGCCTAGGGCAAGAAGGAAAGCTGCTGAATCCTTTATCGGACTCCTGTCAGAGGTAACCGACCATTTGTCTTTCCCAGATCAGGAGAATTAATTAATATGAAAGGCAAACTTTTTAATTGTGTGTCAAACGAAATCAGATAGGGTGTCCCCGATTCAATCCCTTGCTAAAAGAGTTTTAGGTCTCTTTTCTAACTCAAGCCTAAAATAAAGCCTTCGAGTTTTCAAAGAGAAGGGCATCCTTCATAGGTGTTGTTTACAAAACAAAACCCAACCAAGCAAGAGAAAAAAAAAAGAAAAGAAAAAAAAAAAAGAAAAGAAAGAAACCAGAAAACCCCACAAAACACAACCAAATACCCTAAAAGGGAAAAAAAAATCGCACGGAAAATGATGAATTTGGGTAGTTAATTTATCGATCTTGGCTCCTCTTCCCGCTTGTTTTATTTTAGAGGTCATTAATCAATGAAGAAAAACACCACCGTGTTCCCCCTTTGCATTTAATACATTTACCCTCCTTATTTATTTCTTTTGAACAAATTCCTAGCAAATATTCACCAATCGATTCGTAGGCGATGGATTTTTATAAAGGTTTGATCGCCTTCTAAACGGTCAATGTGATTTGTTTCAGCTCTCGTCCTCTAAATAATGAAAAAGCCTGAGAGAAGAGGAAGGAGATGGCAGCAGTTAAAGCTTCCTTTCTTTTTTCCCCCTCTCATCTTTACATCCAGGAGCAAAGAAATGAAATAATTTTTTTAAATTTTTTTTTTTTTTAAAGCCAAATTCACAGCAAGAGCAAACCCAAGAAACAGTAGCAGATCAGCTCGGGGGAGCCGGCCGGGACGCGCACGAACCGCTCTGCCTGGGGGAGCGAGAGCAGAGGTCAGGGCCGGCCGAAGCCGCCCCGGGCAGGCGCAGGTTCAGGGCTGGGAGCCCGGCTGGCGGATTCCCGAGGGAGAGGAGGGGCCGGCAGCGGAGATGTTTCGGAGGGACTGGGCGAGAAGCCGCCCGCTGCCCGTCCGTCTGTCCCGTCCGTCTGTCCCGTCCGTCTGTCCGGTCCGTCTGTCCCGCCCGCCGCTCGGCCGCGGCGCTGACCCGCGCTCGCCGACCCTGCCCGCCGGTGCTCTCGGTCCCGTCCCGGCCCACGCTGCTCCCGCGGAGCTCCCCGCGGCCGGGGACAGCAGCCGAGGGACGAGCGCGGCGTGCCCGCCGCAGAGCCGGCCCGGTGCTGGGGGCAGCGGCTCCCGCCCCCCGTGCCCTCCGCGAACCCGGCGCGCCGAGCCTTGCTCCTTCCTCTCCTCTGGTCCGGCAGCGTCTCGGAGCGCCAAGGGAGCCTGTAAATCCTATTCTGCCACCTTGATCGCTCAAAGCGCTGCTTCTCTGTCTGCTAAAAAAAATGGCAGAAGCAACAGATTGAAGTACTCCTGAATATGAACCCTCATGGAATACTTCTGTTAACAAGTCGAAGCAAATGCAGGTATTGACAATGTACTTAAATCCATTAGTTGGGCTCTTTCCTCTACTTCGTCACATTTTTCTAGCGAGAAACGAATTTTTCAGATTGCTACCACCAAAAGAAATTCATTATTTTAGAAAGAAGTCCAATAAGGAAGACAACCATAGCACAGATGTGCGCGTAAAGGTAAAATAAAAATAAATTAAAGAGTCAGATGGGGCGGAATAAAATTGTGACCAGGAGGGAGGTGGGTAGGAACGAGACGTTGTTTTAATGCAGTGAAAACCGAGAAAACCAAGCGCGCCCACTGCCAGCGCGCCCAACACTGACGGCCAGCGACGGTGCGAACAGACCGGCAGCCCCACCACTGTCCCCGGGCTGAGCGGCAGCGCCGCGGAGCTACAGAGAGAGCACTGAGAGAGCGAGAGGGATGAAAATTATTACATATTGCATCATAGAATTGATCAAAGACTTAAAGAAGGCTTTTATACCCAACTTTATAACCCCCCAAAATGGGTGCTGGGGGTGCTCCTACTCGTGTTTGCCTTTAATTTAGGTGTTATCAATCTATACAGCAGATGACGGATGACCATGTCAAAATGACTCCAGTCAAAACATTTTTTGCCCGAGCCGTGTTCAAATTTGTGTTAAAATGTCCTGCCTTAGACACAGACAAAGTCTAAACAGCAGCAGCTTTCCCAGGCTCTGCGAGAATGAAGGGTGGGAAAGAAACAAACTGGAATCAGGGTGGGGAGAAGGGTGAAAACATATTACACGCTCACACGTTACTTTTGTAGGCAACTGTGCATTCGGTGTGCGTATAACACCTGTCTACGAGGGCTCTTCTGGCACTAGAGAGATGTTTTGGTAAGATAAACAGTTCGTGCATTTTGTCCTCAATGCAAGGCATAATATGTACGAACCATATACCTGAGACATTATAGTTCTTGTCTGTTTTTTCACGTGGTCTAGGAAAGAAACTGAAAAAAAGCCCCAAACTTGTAAATACTCACTGATATGTGAGCTCAACAACTGAGCAGCGGGGCGGGAAACCCAAGTTTCTAAGCAGAGTGGGGACGGAAAGTCACTAGAGATGAGAAGTTTCTCGCCACAGGTTGCATCTCCCTCATGCATGCTTCTTGCACTGCGCTGTAACCCGGTACAAAGAGCAGGAGTGAGGCGGGCTGGCGGTGCTCGGGGATGCAGGGTCTGAGCAAGGAGAAGCTCTGGGGCGGGGGGTTCCCTCAGCCGCGCTGGGACCGGTCTCGGGCGGCCGAGGGGAAAAGGAGGCATGTCACCCAGCGCACAGCACCGACTATCTGAGACAGCACCGGGACAGGTCGGGTAGGTGCCTAAAATCCGCCCCAGCCCCAGAGGGGCCAAAGGCAAGTGAGGCAAGAGCCTCGTAGCTGACGGGAGCTGGCCGGGTGCGGGGCGCTGGGGCCGGGAGCTCCCGGCGCTCGGCTCCGGGCTGGGCGCAGCGGATCCCGCTCGGGACGGGGCCGGTCCCCCGCTCCCCTCCGCCGAGATAAAAGCCAAAATCCCAAAATCCCAGCAGCTCTTTGGCTCTTTTCGGGGCGATTGTACTTCGGAGCTGGGGGCGGGGGAGGGGAGGGGGGAGAGGAAAAAAGAGAGGATGGGAAGGAAACTGGAGGGAGGGAAACAGGAGAGAGGGAAAGAGGTCGAAGGCTGGGGGGTGGGAGGGAGGGAAGGAGGAGGGAAGGGAAGAAAGGGGCACTTTAAAAGTTGAGCAAGGAACAAAGTGGGGGAAGTTGCCAAAAAAAGAGCTCTGCATCCAGACTCGCTGGTAACTTCCCGATCCCTCCCCTCCTTCTCGTACACACCACACACACTTGTATTTTGCGCTGTCGTAAAACCCACGTGTCTCGCCCAGAGCCTGCCAGAGCCGAGCCGAGCGCCCGGCCGCGACTGCGATGCGCAGCCACAGCAGAGGGAGCCCGGTGGCTCGCAGCTAGCCGTCCCTCCGGTCCTCGGAACCTGGAGAAGGATCAGCCCCCTCCCGCGTGGACAAAGATCGGAGAAGTCTTTGCTCCCGGCCGCTGTCCGGCTCGGAGGCTCCCGGAGCAGCCGGCCCCTCCGCACGCCGCCCGCCCAGCAGCAGCAGCAGCAGCAGCGCTCGCCCCGCTCAGGTAAGGCAGGCGCGGCCCGGGCCCCTCCGAGCTGCCGGCACAGCGCGGCCCCCGAGCCCGGGCAGGGAGCGCCCGAGTGGGGAACAGCAGGGAGAAACCCGCGCGTGTGTGCGTGTGCCTGAACTTTCCTCCGCCTCCTCCTCCTCCTCCTCCTCCCTGTTGTCAGCGGACAGTCGTTTGCTTCCGCGGAGAGAGGGAAGGAGTGGAAAGGGAAGGCAGTGCGTGTGAAGGGGACGGGGTGAGCGGGGGCTCTCGGGCCGAGAGCGGCGTGAGGGGCTGCCCGCCACCGCCCGCCTCCTGCCCGGGCTCCGCCGCGTCGCCCCGGCCACCGCGTTTCTCGTCCTGGGGCTTTTCGGGACGAGGCTTTCTCCTGACGGATCTGGCCACGGACAGGAGAAGCGACGGGCGCACGGTCCCGCACGGCCGCGGCGCAGAGCCCACGCGTGGCACAGCGTGTCCCAGCGTCTGTCCGACCGCGGGTCCCACCGCGGGGCCGGGCGGCCCTGCCAGGGCGGGGCGGGGGTCTCACCTCTTCTGTCCCCTTTCTCCCTGCTCCACAGGCAGAGCGATGCTGAAGCCCGGAGATCCCGGCGGATCCGCGTTCCTGAAGGTGGATCCCGCCTATCTGCAGCACTGGCAGCAGCTTTTCCCGCAGACCAGCCAGCTCAAAAGCAGCGGGCCCCTCGCCCAGCTCCAGCCACCCGAGAGAGCCGAGCCCCCGGCTGACAGCCTCCGCCAGCGCCCGACCTCCCTCTCCTCCGCCTCCTCCTCCTCTTCCTCGTCCACTCCGTCTTCCTCCTCCACCTCGTCCTGCGTCGCTGCAGCCGCGGCTTCTCTGGCCGGCCTGACCTCCCTGCCCGTGACCCAGGTCCCGGTGTTCGGCCCGCTGCAGAGCTCGGAGCTCCCGGCCGGGGCAGCGCCCGCTCCCCTGCAGGGCAAGGATTTGTGCGGGGCCGGCGGCGGCAAATGCGGCGAGCGTGGCGCCGCTCGGTACCGCTGCACGGCCGAGGAGCTGGACTACTACCTGTACGGGCAGCAGCGCATGGAGATCATCCCCCTGAACCAGCACACCAGCGACCCCAACAACCGTACGTACCGTGCCCTTCTCGCCCCCTCTGCCGCTTCCCCTGCGCGCCTGGGGCCGGCCCGGGGACGCTCCAGGCTGCGGTCGGTGCCTGCACCGCTCTCGCTCCACCAGGAGCATCCTCCGTCTCGCCCTTCCCTCCCTTTAGTTTTTGCCTTGATACCAGTTGTTTCAGGAGACGGGCTGCAGCCCTTCAGCAGCAGTTTTTCTGGTCTGAAAGCCGTGTCCCTCCCTGGAAGGCACGCTTCGCCCGAAAGGCTGTGGCGGGGGTAGATTTCTTTCGGAGGGCTGCTTAGGAAAATGGATTCAGCAAAGGTTCAGGGCGACTAGCTACAAAGCTGGTCCTTTCTCGCCTAGTATGTCCCACTCCATTCCTGCCCGGAAAGCCCGGGCTTCGCTGAATATCCAGAAATCAATTACTCCTCCGAGCTGGGCAGGGGAAAAGTTGCAGTTTTCATCAGATGGTCTAGGGCAAAGTTTTCCTCTTTCTTATCTCGGAGTATCGTTTCCTTTCAGACCTCGTTAACACCTCGTTGGTTTTAGTTTCCACCCCTACGGAAAAGCATGACATGGTCATTTAAAGAGAAAAGCCGGTTTTCTCGACGAAAAAGTCTGCACGAGTCAGAATTAATTTAGGACTTGGAGGTTCTAAAGAGTTTTATACTGCTGTTGCCTATTATACAGCTGGGAGGGTTTTTTTTTTGGGGGGGGGGCTTCCCTATCATTATACATCTGTATGGATGAAAGGTTTGTAATTTTAGAAACTTCTTTTTTTTTTACCCTGTATCTATCAATACGATGCGACCGAGGAAATTCACGACATGAAAAGAACTATATGAACTCCTAATAGTTCATCAGTTTTATAACTAACATTCAGAGCACACGGATCTGGATCTGTCCCTCTTAAAACACATGGCCTCGACCCATGCACTTAAAAAAAATATTATTGTTTCAAGCACTCTCTTTTATCCTAAGATTTCTTAAAACTCTTTTTTTTTTTTTTTTTGTTGTCCTTCTCAACCACCACTCCCCAAATGTCGGTTTAAGGAAGGCTGTTGAACAGAAAAACGATACCCCAAACCAGCAATCCTGAAACACATGCCCAAGCAAAACGCGGATTCGTTTAATTCAATTTCAGACGAGAAGTTTGTTTTGAAAATTTCCATGACATCCTGCTATGTATTAATTAAACTGGGTGGGTGCTAGCACAGTCTTCAGCGCTGCGCATATGTTAGGGGGGGGAAGTTGAATCGGGGTTGGGTGGAGATTTTTCCCGCCTTCTTAACATTTCAAATGTTTCTATATTGGTTGTCGACTTTATTTTGAGCGACTTCCTCATGCTTAGTCTTACCTTGTAGTGAAACTTGTTGTGTATTTTGTGTTCTCGGGTGAAGAAAACGTGATATTATAAATTACATGCAGAAAATGGTATCCGAAATGCACTTCTAATCGACATCCGAACGGTTCAAACAATCCATGTTTTACTTCTCGGAGCCGCTCTGTAAACCTAAAGAGTAAAAGTTGTAAAAGGAGAAAGGAATATTAAAAAGCGTTTGCGGGGGAAGGGGGGACATTTTAAGGACTGAGTGGAATAAGAGCACCCCGCAGAGTCGGAGGCGAAGCCTGAATAATTTCTTCCCGAGCGCGGTATAAAAGGTGGAAGCATCGGGGAAGCAAAGGGATCGATCGCGGAAAGGCCGCTTGTGAATCGCGTCCGGCTCTGGCGGGGCAGCGCTCGCCGTCGGAAGGACGGGCAGGGGGCAGCCAGCGCCATCTCGACTTTGTTTTATGTTTGTTTTTCTTCAGCTAGATCTAAACATTCCTATAATTTACTTGTTTACTAGGCGGCTTTCGGTTGTTAGCTGCCTCGGAGCGAAACTCGCAGCCCGAGTGTTTCGGTCTTCTGGGACCAAGCGCAGTTGCTTTGGGCAGCTCGTGCTTCAAAAAAAAAACCAAAAAAAAAAAAAAAAAAAAACCAAAGAAAAAAGTAAACTGTCAGTGAGGAAGGACTACAGCCCGTGCCGTGCCACGCACTCCCAGCCCTCGCACGATCGGGGAACAAGCTGCAGGACACGGGCCTGGCTGCCCGAGCGCGGCCGGGGTCACGCTAGCGGTGCGTGGGCAGCGGGGTTTCCACCGCCTTGACTCCCACCCTCACTCCCGTTTCGCACCGTTCCCACCCTCACTGCCCGCTTGAGGGGAAGGAGGTGGGGGCTGTGGGTGAGATGAGGCGCCGTCTACTTTAGTTTGAGTCGTACTTGCTTGCTGCCCTTCCATCTGCGGACAGCCCCAAGGGCAGCCTGGGACGGGCGGGCTCTGCCCAGCCCGGCACAGCCACCCGCCCGCCGGGATCCACGCCCTGCCCGGAGCGGGGGCGCCGCTCTGCTCCTCTGCCCGGCCCCGCAGGCTCCGTCTGTGTCTCGGGCTCTAATCCCAGCTGTGCCTCCTTCACCAACCGAGCGGGTGCCCTGTTTCCCCCACTTTCCCAAATAACACCCCTCTCTCCATGCCGAGCATCCCTTCCTTTTGCGGCGCTCCCCGCGTGTCCCCGCTCCCCGGCGGGTCCCACCCGCTCCGCAGAGGCGCCGGCAGACTCCGCGTGTGTCCCGCTGGTTCTGCGGGACCGGGGCCGGCGGCCGGGCCCGCCGGGGGAGCCCGAGCGGCGGCCGAGGCTGTCTGTCCATCCCGTCCCGTCCCGTCCCGGCTGCCGAGGCTGTCCCGTCCCTGCTGCCGTGGCTGTCTGTCCGTCCCGTCCCGTCCCGGCCCGGCCCGGCCTCCCCGCCCGTTCCCGCTCCCCAGCGCTCGGCCCGGCGCCGGGCGGCCGCCGTGGGAAGATGGATGGGCGGCGGTTTCCCAGTAGACACACGCCTTGATCGTCAAATATCAATGAATATGGCACGGTCTTGGGAGAGGGAAGGGGCGGGGGCCGCCTAGGAGCTGTGGGTTAAGCGTCTGCATGTAATTGTTTTAAATTGAAAGAGGATAAGCTAGGGAAAAGTAATAATAATGATAATAAAAAAGAAGCAATTAAGAGGCAAAACCCTGACTAGAGCCCAGCAGTCTTTACCCGCAGGGAAGTAAAGGGGATTATGCTAAAGCCCCGATAAAGTGGCTGGCGGCTGGGGACCGTTTGCTTTCCAGCCTGGAATCTGGAAGGACGAGGATATTTCTGGGCGCTGGGGCGGGCAGGAGAGATGTCCTCGGGTGAGCCCGGGGCTGCGGGACCGGCTGTTCCCCCGGAGGCTCGCCCCGAGCTCCTGGGGAGGCGCGTCCGCACCGAGAGCTCTGAGACTCCCCCGCCTTCGCCGGCAAGCCCCAACCTGCCGCTGTAATAAATACGCCGTGTAAAACTGAAGCGTCACGCCACCAAGCACTTTGCACTCCTTTTCCCATTCAATTTATGGGGAGACAGAGTATATGTAACATGCTGTGAAGTGGATCGGTGTGGAAAATATTCGGACTTTTTTTTTTTCCTTTGGACTGCTGGTAACCTGTATGATTTAGCTATTTTACATCATTAGTTACCCAGCACCCTTAAACATAGCAGATAGCCATACATTAGATTGAGGTTAGAGAAGGTGGTGACTGTTTATTTAGGGTGATAAAATGGTCCATCAGCAGTAATCTCCATCGATATGTGCCACCAGGAGATGAAGGATGAGGGGACAAGCCACAATTAATTGCCCTATAGTTTTGTAGGAGAGAGTGGAGCCGGTGCGGGCTGAACTTCGATCTCCTCTCCTGGCGCCTATTCATCATCTCTACATTGTATATGGGGGTCTCTCAGGGGCAGAGGGTGGCAAGGTTTATCTACACACAATATTCTCCTACCCTTCTCATACCTGACACGGAAATTTAATTCATTCATACCTACAGTAGAAGGCAGGGAAAAACAAACCCACCTCCCTCAACCCGCCCCACACTCGCCTATTAAAAATAACCCGAAAGCCCCTCTGAAGGCGGGGCGGGCCCCCTGACCCGCTCCGGGGCGCTCTGGCGAAGGAGGAACAGCCGCGGGGTGTGCCTGAGCCCCGGCCGGAGCGGCGGAGCCCGCGGGGGAACGGGCAGCGAGGCACTGCCCGGGGCCACAGCCCTGCCAGAGGGGACCGGGACAGCCGGCCGGGCTCGGTCCCGCTCTCGGCAGAGAGCTGTTAGAGTTAGTAACTAAATAAATAGAGGACACCCCACGGGAAAACGCATCCGTGTTTTGTGGCCCCGAAAGTCTGCCTCCAGTGAGGCAGTCTGATAGAAACTGCCAATAATTTGGTGAAAGGAGGTGGATGCCAGCTCATCGATGAGGAAGCTGAAGTACGAGGGAGGCTGAGCTTCCCTGGAAAGCTCCAGCCCTCAGGAAAGGAAGGGAAACAGTCCCTTCCAGCCCTCCCTCCTGCTTAGCTGCGTACCCGGGCCCAGACAGGGATGCAGGGCCAGCCGTGGTGATTTATACTTGCAAGTGAGTAATACCATGTGAAATGATGGCCACTTACACTGGATACCTGCATGCTTGCGGTGAATTATGGAGCAAAGGGTCAGAGGCCACCCTTCTTTAATACCAGGAAACTGCAGGTATCCAGTCTAACTGCACCTTTGAAGCATATTATTGCTGAGGAAAAAATGTATTTCTCTCATTTATTGTTACAGCTGGTTTGCTGGTAAAAACACTGTGTTAAACCCTAGTTTCACTGACGAAAGGTTTTTCCTTTCAGATTTGCTTTAAAGTGTGCAGTAGTAGTGTTATTTATGTTGGTGTGTGTTTAAAATTACATTTTGGGGGCAATGATATGTCCTTTTGCCTAGGTTTAGTACTTTTAAGTGTACTCACACGGAGTTATAGTATTGGCATTACACTGTGTTCATTTTTCTGGAGGCACATAAACAGTAACATCTTCCAATCCTTCCATAAGAACCATGCCAAACAGCTCCTCTAGGAAATCCTTTAATTTTCTTTTTCTTGCATCTTCCTTTCCTTAATCCTCCTTATCTATAGAATACAAAGGTATAAAGAAGGAAACTGATCTCCTTCCAAAGTGTTTGGCTGTGTATCTGGGCTTGCAATGCAGTATTCCCACTGACTTTACCTTCTACATCTCTAGATTTTATCAGGACATACTCTGCTCTGGCTGCAGTTCTCCTTTATTTTTCCATTTTCATCAAGTCCTCCAATTTTGTTACATTTCTTTCTTCTTCTTGACTTGATTTGGGGCTTGACTGATGCTATTGCAGAAAGCAGAATTATCCATTTCAGCCGCTCTCAGTGAAGCCCTGTGCTCACACTCAGCTGCTCTCCGAGGCCAAAACTGGCGGAAGGGCACAGGACAGCTCTCCTTGACACCCTGTCTGGCCATGCTCTGGGAAGTTCACACTTTTAGAAGCATTATTTATGTGTGAGCCCCCCCACAGCAGTGTGGGTGATAATGGCCACTCTGGTGATGTCAGGGGACCTCAATGCTGCCCCTCTCAAAGCCCTGCTTCTTTTCCATGTCTTATTAAGCATGTTGGTGCAGCGTGCCACATTGTGCTCTGCAGCACACACAAAAACGATGCTTTTCATCCTGCTGTGAGGCAGGATAGTGTGCAAGTCTTGGAGCTCTTGATTTCTTTCCCCAAAATGATACGAAGGAAATCCTTCCCTTGTCCTCTGAGGCAAAGGAATGCATTGCCTACAGTGGCGGTCTTTAAATGGACGCTTTCATGTATTACACCATTACACAAAAGTTAGTTACAGGACAGGAAAAGATGCACAGTAGCTTTTTACTCCAGGCATGGTAAAATATAGCTAGGATGGTTTCCATTCCTTATAACATTTATGAGAATTTTTAAAGATTTTATTTGTGCAATTACATAGCAACTAAAGCTAAATGTATGAAGCATGAAACTAAGAGGAATTTCAGTACTGCTTAGTATTAAAGACAGATTCCTTCCTTCTCATCAACAAGACATTAGCCAAAACAGTTTCAAAAGATGTTCCATTTTCCAAATTTTCAGCTTTGGCAGGACAAAGGGGAAAGGAACACAGCGGGGGATCAGATACTGTGACTGCCAAGCATTAAGACATTACCACTGTTTTTGGACACTGGAAAATAAATATCACCATGTGTGACTTTCTGTAAGGGTAAATGACAGTGACACGGGGTTTGTTTGTACTCCTTGACAATTTCTTAGTTTCTTTTTCTTGGAAATGCAGAAATAAAATGTTTAATCCAAATTCATGCACACATATTGTCAGAATTAAGTTAAGGAATTATTGTTCTAGGCAGGTACTGAAATTTTTGTGCATGAAAAGTTATGTATATCTGGCGGCCGTATGCAGGAACTCGACACTGAGATTGTCTGACTGGAGTAAAGAAGATATTGAGCAGGTTTAATGTAAATTTCTCCAGAGATACAATTCCTCTAAGAAAGCCATTGTAATCAGCTAGTTATGAAGAGGGTTGCGTATCCAGAAAATATTAAAGCAGTGCAAATAATTAAAATTCAAGGGCCTACCCTGGTGCTAACTGACATCGTGGTTACATATCATTTCTTTAAGCTCTCAGTTTTCCTGTAAATGTTTTCTTTCTGACTTGCATGGGTAGATTGAAATCAATTGATTTCATAGAGTCATAGAACAATTTGTGTTGGAAAAGATCTGTGAAGTCATCAAGTCCAACTGTAGATCGTAGAATTCAGCCATAATCTGTTTAGAGTGTATCACATGCCAAACTGTTTTGCGTTGTGGGCTTGCTTTTTCATTGTTTGGGGTTTTTTCTTCCCTATTCCTACTTGGGATCCTTTCCTATGTGACCTCTGGTGCCAAACTGCAGTGCTGCCCCTAATAGCTTAGGACAGGCCAAAACCACAAGGTTTCTTGATGACTGGTTTTGAAGAGGAAAGGGAAGAAAAGATGCTGTGGTGATACCTCACTTTCCAAACTAGCTGTGGAAATAATAACAAAAAAAACCCAACCGCCCTGCCGCCCCATTCCCTCCCTCTCCAGCATATACTTGATGACTTTTATTCATCGTGCCTCAGAATGGTTGTAGGAATATCTGCTGGATTCTTGTAGGACTCGCCACAAATATCTTCCCTGGGCTCCTGCAAATCCCACCCACCATCCACACCCAATTGATGTGACTGGGAGAGCAAAACCCCTCTGCCGCGGCGCTTCAGCCCAAGGGAAGCCGTTTTGTGGCGGGGATGATGTCCCTAAGGCAGGAGGAGCTGCGCCCTGCGGCCACAGTCGCGCTTTGTGGCGGCGTGAGGGCCGTCCCTGCTGGGTGGCTTTGTCCTGCCGTGCCGCCTGGGCCTGCTGGGGAGGGATGGATGGATGGGTGGGTGGGTGGGTGGGTGCATGGATGGATGGATGGATGGATGGATGGATGGATGGATGGATGGATGGATGGATGGATTGATGGATGGGTGGATGGATGGGTGGATGGGTGGGTGGATGGGTGGATGGGTGGATGGGTGGATGGATGGATGGATGGATGGATGGATGGATGGATGGATGGATGGGTGGATGGATGGATGGATGATGGAAGGATGGATGGATGGATGGATGGATGGATGGGTGGATGGATGGATGGATGGATGGATGGATGGATGGATGGATGGGTGGATGGGTGGATGGATGGATGGATGGATGATGGAAGGATGGATGGATGGATGGATGGATGGATGGATGGATGGATGGATGGGTGGATGGATGGATGGATGGATGGATGGATGGATGGATGGATGGAAGGATGGATGGGTGGATGGATGGATGGATGGATGGATGGATGGATGGATGGATGGATGGACGGATGCATGGCCTGGGGCCAGTTTGCCATGCAGTCCCTCTGCAGGGGCACCCTCTGGAGCAATGCACGGCTCAGGGCTTCTCTCCTTGCCTTCTGCTGGGACCTGTGAGCCATGCTGTGGGTGGGGAGCTCAGACGGACAAGCACCAGGTGGAGGCAGGTGTTTTCTGCAAGACTCAAAGGTGTAATGATCTTGAGGGAAATTAGCTTCCACACGTGACTTAGTAATAATTTCTTGTTGCTGAATGCACCACTTCTTTAATGGTAAAATTTAAAAGAGGATGACAGGAAAAAGTGTTTATGTAGAGTGTCTAAAACTGCAGAATACACATAGAAGCCATAATTTTAAGATGCATCTTTTACTGTCCTTTAGCAGCTTTTGATGAAATGAAGGGAGGGTTTTCCTTTGAAGGATCTGTAGGAAAGAGACCTACTTAATACACAGTACATCCAGTTTGGAAAGAAGAACATCTGAGTCAGGGCCCCTGAGAATTGAGTCTGTGGTTGCAGGCAGTCTAGCAAGTCTAAATCTGTGGCATAGACCAAGAAACTCCTACTTCTGTAGTGAATGCTGTGCTCTGTTTTTATAAGGAGTGGTATATAAAATTATTAAGGGAAAGATGTAGGACTTGCTACAAGAGTACTATGCCATAATTATTGGTTTTTCTTTGTATTTCTGGAATAAATTTATATGAAAACATTTATTGTGTTACAAAAATGAAATGTGAAGAAGACAGCAATTTATTTCAAGAGATTCATTGTTATGTTAACTCGGCATATCTCCAGAGAAATTAATTTCTTGAACATGAAACATTTTCCTGGAAGATGTACATTTGTGGCATGTGGAATAGTGTGCAGTGGAAATACTTAACCAAAATTTTCTTTGCTCTGAAAAGAAAAGCCATGGTAGGATCTTCCCAAAATAGAGACACATCATTCATTATTAACAACAGTTAGGGAAATTAACAGTTTTACAAACTGATCTTTTTCACAGGAATTGCTCATTAACTCAGATATGCTGTTTTGGTCTTTTCCTAGCTTCATGTACATTGTACAGGCAAAGAACCTGCATTCTCATTCAATAAATAAAATTTCAAGCATATGCCCAGAAATATTTGCTGCATAATTTCGGTTTTAAGATTAGATTTGTCTTTAGTAAAGTAAATGTGCATGCAGGCTCCAATTTGTCATTCATGAGGTTCTGGTTTATTTATTTTATTTTCCAAACAGACAGACATGCACACACACATGGTAATGTAAAAACCAGAGTGAATGTTCATTTAAAATAAGGATTAAATTAAATCTTGTTCCAATTAAGCCCTTGGGCTGAGCTGTGGTAAGGCAGTTGAGAGGGACTTGTGACACGCTATGACTGCATTTTAAAATGTCTCGCTGAAACACACTGGGATGGTTTAACTGCACTATTTGCATTAGTCAAAAAATTCATCTTTAAAAACATTGTTAAAGTAAATGAATCCTGGCAGGTTTGTGAATACACAAGGCTTGCAAGTTGTCTGCAGGATTTCTGCTCAGCCTTTGGAATTTTTTACTTAAGGCTTTGGCGAGATCTGGGAAAGAGCCTACGCAGCGCTCAGAAGGGCACGGCGTGCAGGGGCACGGGCTGTGCAGCCGTGGAACGGCAGTGCAGGCACAGGGATCGGCGTGGCACGGCCGTGGTGGTGGCGGTGGTGGCCAGCAGCAGGGCACTGACAGCTTTTCCCTCTGTGTCCCCCAGGATGCGACATGTGCGCGGATAACCGGAACGGCGAGTGCCCCATGCACGGGCCCCTGCACTCCCTGCGCCGGCTGGTGGGCACCAGCAGCGCCGCCGCGGCCGCCCCGCCGCCCGAGATCCCCGAGTGGCTGCGGGACCTGCCCCGCGAGGTGTGCCTGTGCACCAGCACCGTGCCCGGCCTGGCCTACGGCATCTGCGCCGCGCAGCGCATCCAGCAGGGCACCTGGATCGGGCCCTTCCAGGGAATCTTGCTCCTGCCAGAGAAGGTTCAAGCAGGTGCCATCAGGAACACTCAGCACCTCTGGGAAGTAAGTTATCATGTTTCCTTCCTTGTCAAATTTGATCTTTTCGAAGTAAACATGGAGTGTGATTGTGTGTAGTACTAGCACCAGAGCTAGCCGTGAAGAAAAGCAAACAACCCCACAACTCAAATAAACCAAGTAAGCAGGTTTGAAAACGCAGCCAGCGCAAGAAAAAGCCTTGCTGTGATAAAGGTGGCCAGAAAATCAGTGGGCAGCACAGAGCTCCAATTGGTCTGCACGAGAAGAGCTGACTGTTGCAGGTGCTGCCGTGTGTAGTAGAGAGTCTTGGTCAGAGAGATCTGAAGCTTTTACAGCACCCAGCGCTTTCTATATTTTGACCTGAGTTACAAGAGCTGATGCAGCTCTCAGGTCAGAGCACCAGCTGTATTATGCTAGAGCAGTGCATGTGGGTTGAGATGGAGTGCTGTACCTCTGCTGTGGCCCTCAGCCAGTCCAAGAAAAGCTACTGAAATAAGCCCAGGATCCTACTCCACAGCCTGACCCTTTGCAGTGTGACAGAGTTAGTTCTTGTCCAGTTTAGTTCAGCTCTGGTCCTGTACCTACTGTGCGTTCACCAAAGGAGGCTTCCAGTGCTTTATGAAAGCCACTTTCAGATATCTCAAAGCTGTTGGTTTTTCTTTTTTAAATATTTGTCACTGTCTTAGAGAGTGACAGTTATAACTCAGGAAAAACCTTTCTGACCTCTGTGTGTCAGAAAGAGCCTACTCTCTTCCTAGTCTTCTGCCATTAATTGCTTTGATTTGTACTGGAAGGTATAATTTTTTAGTTCTGCTTAGTCCTCTGTAGCTGCAATCTCTGCTTGCCTCAAAACTAACTGCAACAGTCAGTAGAGACAGGCCCACAGATCTGTGGTATTTGCTCATCCACACCAGATCCAAATCTTCAGAATATAAGGAATCCATGAAGATGCAGTGTTTTTGCTGTCTTCAGCGTGTGTACAGGGAAAGTGAATGGATCTTTGAAAGATATTTGGGGGTTTGGAAAAGTTGGAGCTCCTATGCTTTCCTTGCATGTAAACAAATAATAAACAACACACCAGGGTCTTTGTCTCAAGGTCTTTATCCAAAAACATCATTGTGGCAAGAAGATTTTCACATTGAAGAGATCAGTCTCATAACACACCTGAATGTGATCAGTAGAACTGGATGAATTGCAATGACTGGGAATTTTGCTGCTGCCTCCAGTGGAGATGGAATTTCTCTTGTACAGCAGATATTGATAATTTGGATTTTAACCCATTCGTACCAAAGCCCAGTGATTATAATGGCAGTATTTTGGGATATTTATTAATCACATAGTTTTTATAGACCACTTTATAATGATGTTGGAATTCGAATTGTTAAGAAGGGTATTGTGATTTAGACTATTCCAATTAACAGAATATATAATAGTGAAATGAGATTGTCAGATCCACATATTACAATAAGTACTGAAATTTAGATAAATTGAGGCAGATAATTTTTCCATAAATATTCACAGCATGAGTTTAATTTATAAAAACATATGAATTAGTTTTATGCAAGTAAACTTGCAAATACTGACAATACCTTTTTAAATAAGCAAGATTTTTATCATATTTCAGGTTATCTTAAAAATGGGTTTGAAGCAATGAAATAAGCTAGGGCTTTTAAAAAAATTAAAAACAAAACCCAAAAAGATACTAAGAAAAAAAAAAAACCATCCAGTACTATTTTATGTACCAGATTCAGGCTGTAAGTGCTTGTCGGCTGAGTTTTTGTGTGGGATTACTCTTGTGCTCTTAACACACAACACAGATTTCCTGTTGGCTAGCAAAATGAATGCATGTATTTTAATAGAATTATCTTAAAAATAAGAATTCAATTTGATTTAATAATAACATGTTGCTCACGGTCTTGAATTATTTCTGTTAATGACAAAAACTGTTATCAAAGAAACACATATTCTAAGCTCTAGCCAAAATTTTGCTGTTTCTCATTTGTTTTGTCTTTCAATTTGGCATACTTTATCTGTCAGAAGACCAATGTTTAATAAAAAAATATATATTAAAAGAAAGTAATCAGAAAGTGTAATTTTACAGAACCCGATCAATGAAAATACATAAAAGCAAATGGCAGTATATATCTAAATAGTCTGTATTCATTTAGTCTACATGGTATAGGAGTGTGGATTAAATCACTGTGAATGATAAATAAATGTTTCATCATAGTCCCTTTTTAAAGTTGTGACCTTAGTCCATTCTCTTTCACCAATATTTCCCACACAGCTGCAAATGCAAGTCTGTCTACAGATCAGCTGTTCAGCATTAGGTCTTGATAGACCTTATGGAGAGAATTTCACATTTTTAGTATCAGAAATTGCATTTTATTATTTTGCCCTCGGAACTGTAAAGCTGATAGATATTTGTTTTAGTTTACAGTTCTTTGTGTACACCAGGCAAACAGAAGGGCAATTGCGAACACTTTTAAGCATAGTTACGGCTTTGGTTGCTTTTTTCTTTGTGCTCTTTGTTGTGGGAAACATCAGAAGCACTGCATTTGATGTATAGCTCAGTGCTATGGAAATATGCTTCAGACTGTCTGCACAAGTGTTCCCACCACGCACTCGGTGTTTGCCCTGTGTGCAATGTGCACAGCGCAGCGCGCCGCGGCTCAGAGCGAGTTACTCGCCACTGCATTGCCTCACAGCAGCCCCGGCACCTATGGGCGCTCATGGGAAATCAGAGAGCTCTCTCACAATCAGCCAAGATAATTTTTTATAACTTAGAGAAAGATCAGTCTTTCAGAAAGCCAAAAATATTAGTCATTTCAGTTGTACTGCCCTTTTTTTTCCCCCCCCTTTGGCCCACTTCTACAACCAGAGTTTGCTTGTATTTTAAAAAAATACAATAAACTCTGATTTGTTTAAAACAAAAACAGGACTGGGTGTATTAAATAAACATTCTCTTTGGTAATACAGGCATTTATTCCAGCAGTGCTTCATAATGTTTCTGATTCCTTTTTTTTTTTTTCTATTTTGAAGTAGTGAGAATAATCCTTTTGTTATTGCAAAGAAACAGAGACTTTCTTAGCAATTAGGTCTTACTGATGAGAATGAGATAATTTTCCGCTAATGTGTTTTCTAATAAAGAAATGGAAAGGCACACTTGATTCCAACATATATGAAAACATTATCTCAATTATTAATGTGTCCTTACTCCCTGGAGATAAATTAATCTAGTTGCACATGGTTTCCCCTTTCTGTTTAACATCAAAATTTAATAAGAGTAGACTTAAGGAATGTATACGATATACACTTAAATTCTATTAGAATAAAACACTGGGGTTTAAACATGCATACATTTTAGTAGTCAAAATTTTTCAGGCTCCCAACTTTAAACTGTGAATTCTGGAAACAGCTAATTTGTAAATGGTATTTTCCCCTGCAAATGCAGCTTAGATGAAAAAATTTTACTGACAGACGTATCAAAGGATACAGCCTTATCGTTTCCTGTTCTTCATGTGCCTGATAAAGAGTTTGCTATATCTTTTTTTTTCTTTCATGTGTGGTCAAATAGCTATTTTTTTTCTTGCAACAGCCTAAAAATATCAAATATATGATTTTACTTCATTTTGACTTTACTTCACTGAAATTTAGCATTTTTGGAAGTAATTTTTTGTTATATGCGACTTCTTTTTACAGGGATGAGAAAAATTATATGTGTATATATATATATATATATATATATATATATATATATATATATATATATATGTATCAGGGTGTTCATTAGTAAACACAAATTGCTAAATCTGTGTAGCTGATTTTCCCCATTAAAAATTCCCCCTGTCCCCCTGCTTCCTTCCCCCCACCAAGTTAACTGGCACAAGAAAGTGTGCATGTCATCTTAATAAAGTATCATATGGGTACTTTTTGGCCTTCTTGTCTTCTGCTTCAACTGAAGCAAAAGAAAACATTGCCTTTGCCTTCTGCTGGACCAAGAGCAGCAGGCTTTTTGCTGGGATGCACTCTGGCCAGGGCCCATGCAGCAATACTGGACATTTTGGAACAAATTAATATGCACAGAGAATCCTTGCGCTTCAAATGAAGCACTCATTGCTGTTATGGTGATAGATTCTTATCCAGATTCTCAAGGCTGCAGTTTTGGACTAAATTTTCTGTTACAGAAAAGCACTGGGGGATAGAATTATGTGCATGCTGTCGTTCTATTAAAGTAAAAATTATGTTTCTCAGCAATCCGTCATCTAGTATTCCAGACTGCTTGTCAGCTCTGTTTTAAATTTGTCATGTGCATGAAATTCAAGTAATTTTGTCTTGAAAAACCTCCTTAGTTACTTTCCTATTGTGTCTTAAGTTATTCAGAGTAACAGCTGGTGCCATTCTGTTATTTTGTTGTTTTGCCATTTCTGGGGATTTTGTGTGATGTAGCACCCTTGCATTTATTTTCCATTGAAAAAGACCAATAATTTTTATTTTTACATGGATTTCAAATTCCCGTGCTGTGGGAAAATATCACTAATGTTGTGGTCAGTAGCATGCTAAACTGTAAGCTCAGTAAGAAGACTCCATTTGTGTACTTCAGAAGAAAATTGTGCTAAGCATCTACAAAGCAGCCTTCTATCATTGGTATTTCTGGATCATTTACTAACACATTTTCCCAGATAACTTCTATAAGTTACAAACTCCTTTCTTAAGGTCCATAATAAGTTAGTGAGATCACAAGTATGGAAGGTATATTTAATAATTTTAGTTCTTAGAAGAGCTAAACAAAACCCTTTTAGAAGACCTGTGACTTTTGTAAGACTTTGTTATGCATTATTTTAGTGTATCTCCATGTTTTTGGTATGTTCTTTCTGTCTACAGAAAGTATGCATAGTATGCCTAAATACATGTGCTACAAAATCAATCTAATTTGGTGTGGGGACAGATTCTCTTCCTATTGAACAAAGTGAAGTTTGGAATACACTTTGGTGTTTGGAGTTGGTTACAGGCCCACAATTTTAAGAGTGTTACTGAAAACAGGAATTCTGAGGACTGCATGGAACATGCACATGTCTGGACACACACTATTCCCAGAAAAAAAAATATTTTCTAAATCACTAGATCATGCAGGGACTATCTGTTTTTCCATGGCACATAATCTCACCTTGGAGATTTCATTATGTAATATGCAAAAATACTGAGGTGGAACACAAATAAATATAAAAGCTCAATTCTGTCCTTATTTGACCACTACCTTTCTGCATTGCTGACTGGGCACCAGTGTAATGGAAACATTAGACCTTTTAATTTAATTAATTATAAAAGTGATTACCACTGTTGTACGAGACTAGTTTGTAAGGCTTGAAATTACAATTAATTTATGATACTATTAACAGGTAATTACTTTGACTGACTTTTGATTCAAAATTAGTAAATAAAGGCAGTAGTTTAATGACCTACACAAGTGTCCAAAATGTGTTGTGGGTCTGATGTCAATAATGTATTTATTATAGATTTGACTAAGTGAAACAGTGCAATGTGCTTTTCCAGGTGGTGGTGACACTCAATATTCTGCAGAACTGCCTCAATCACTGCTCCACACACTTTGGTCCCCCAGATTCTGCGGCATCAAATGCGCGTAGACGTTTAAGTGCAGACTTTTGAGTAAACCCTTAACATAAAAGCTGGAAAATTCAGCCCAGGCTATACCTTCCCTCTACGCACTTGGCACCTTTTCCAGATAAGTTACAGAATTCCATTATCCAAATTGTTACACATGTGTGACAGAGGTTGACCTTTAGTCATGTCAATCCTTTTTGCCTAGGCCTGGGGCTCCAGCCTAATGGCTCAAAGCCTGATTTACTCACTGTAATAAGGGCAGGAGGTCGAGCAATTGTCAGCTCGCCTGCTCATACTCGTCTGGGAGCCTGGTTGAAGGCTGTTAACACAAAGCTTTTCAAAGTGAATTTACAACCACCACCACTGACATAGGCCAATCAGTACACCATAAATGTCAGGTTAGTGAGATTGAGCAGTAAGTAAAGCACTGCCAGCCCACTATTGGCTGAAATCAATTGCTTAAGGTTTAACTGAGAATAGCAATGCGTGTACAACTACGTCTGCAGAGCCAGCTTCAGGGTGGAGAGTGAGTTGGAGGGTGGTTTAGGTAGAATTACCCACCAGCCACAGCCATGGCATCATGGCCTACATTTGTTCTCCTTCCGTTTGAACAATGCCTGCCCTGACAGTATCTGTGGCCAAAAAGTTCTTAGATCAGCCTTTTAGTTATAGAAATATGATTATTCTGTTTTTCTACCTATGGGGGAAAAAAAGTGTGTGGGGTATGTTGCCTTCTGATGCAAGGCAAGGCGACGTGGTTCTGAGGAAACGGCATGGCGACCCAAACTCTCCAGGGTCACTCGGGCCAAGAACACACGCAGGCACCAGTATGGTGGATGGTCCAAAGGCCTTTATTGTCCCATCTCATCGGGTTTTATACTCAGGAAGATTTTTCTCTACGTCAGGGGGTCTTACCTTACTGTAATTGGTTAATAAGGAGTCGAAAGTTACTAATGTTAGGGGGGACTACATTCTTGGGTGATCCCTTATCACTAGGCGTTAGGGGGAGAGGAATCCTGCTGCTTTCCGTGACATCGCGAGATTTTCCGAGCGCCTGACCCTAATCTACTACAGGGGTAGAACAGTGGAAAGGATGCTAGGAATATTTTTATTTTTTTATTACTTATTTCAGTAATTCTCAGCTGTTTTTACTCCTCAGCTCCTAGAAGGTTTTTTCATAACGAAACTGTGGCCTTTTTTCCCTTGGCTTGTAACTGGAAACTATCACAGGTTTCACTAATGAGTGATTATGTACCTGATGGTCTGAATATCCATGAGATGTACTTACCCGCAAGACTGAATGTTTTTATCATTTTGTGTAGTGACAGCTTGGACAACAATTCATTTGGCTTTGAAAGCATCAGCATTAAAATGTAGAAATCCTTTAAAATGCTGTATGCCAGGATTTATAAATTAGGCAATTTCCTTGATTATTGCAATCATTTACAAAATTGATTGTCCCAGTGTGGTATAGGCAGATTTCAGCAATGATCATTGACAACAGGCACATCCTCTAATACCTATACTCATTGTTCTTTAAAAGAAAAGCCACTCTACTGTGAGGTTATTCTCCATCTCAAGGTCAATTATGCATTGAAAAAGTCCACTAATGTAGAAGATCACACATCTTTAAAGTAGAACCATATCAGCTATTTATAGCCTGTAACGATAGCCGGAACATTTATTTTTCCTTCTGTTTGTAATTTGCTTGTTGACAGCCAAGGCATTCACTTGAATCTGTAGCACATATACTTTTTGTGATCTGTTATTGAAAGGTAAATAATTTTGGCAAATTGCAGCTGTAAATATTTATTTGATTGAAGATTAAAAGTCGATAGTGTGTTTTATTTGTTGCATCTTAAAGTTCTAATTAACAAATAGATATGGAGTACAGTAACTTGATATGGGTCAATTATTTCTGCAAGACACAATCAAGAAATGATGCCACAAAGCAAATATGCTCCAGAAGTTTTCCTATATTAAAACTAGTGCAATAAAGCCACAAAATGCTACCACAAAATCACAGTGCTTTCTACTTGCATGGACATAAGCAATGTTCATGTTAAAAACTTGAAAATGCAGGTGCTTTCAGGAGGCTCTTTTTGCAAACTGTACACAAGATCCAGTTGTAGCTGGCAAAAAGCTGTTTTGTATCATATGCATATCAAGACTGATATCCTGCAGTTGTTAATCAGTCCTTGCCTGGACAAGATAGCCATTGATGTCACTGTGAGCTTTGATTTAAGGAGGTCTTCAGGCATGACTGAATAACCCAGTACCAGTGTAGTCACAATTCCTAAATCTTTTTTTTTTTTTTTTTTTTTTTTTAAGATAGGTGAGTAGCTTTTTCAGATTGGCAGAACCACCTGAATATTTTGTGCTGGGGTCTACAAACAACAATATTGCAGTAAATGTAAAGGGACCTTTGTGTAAATGTATTCATTTGACATAACGACAATATTTTGCTGTGAAAAAGTGAGGTTTGCACTGCCAGGGGCTGTGTAGCAGTGCATTGTGTTTAGTTAGATGAATATTAGAATAAAAGAAAAACATTTTTTTTCTGTATCTTGTGAAAAATGTGTAGCTCATAAATTTGTTGCTTGTACTACACTGCATATTAGTTGCCTGGATTTAGCAAGATGTACATAAACAATTCTGTATTTTATCAGTAATTTAACCTGATACTTTCGGTGTGGAGACCAACTGGTGTATAAGAAAGCAAATTTATTGACCTGAGGGTATTTCTGAAGATGTTTTGATTTCATTTGTAGAACCACAAAGTAGAGAAAAGTGGCTTTATCACAACTACCAGTTCCTATGAAATAGAGGCCAGAGGGAGGCTCTGTTTTTCATATTGTTCACCTGTAATGGAGCCCTGGATTTTCATTTAGGCATTTTCATTTTTTAGGCAAATAGCGTAGTGGTCAGTGGTACAGTCCTAAACTAGTAATCCTGCATTAACAGAAGTGTCATCTAAAACGCATATGAAGTTAGCAAATCTAAGGTTCACTGTTTTCACTTAGAACTAAAGTTCTAGTTCTGTAAAGATCACTATTTTTGTCTTTTAAACTATTTCATATGTACTTATTGCTTTTGCCCCATCAGCATTCACTGTGCAAAGGAGGGTATTAGTTTTTATCAATCTATGGAAGGAATTTTATAGTAGTGTGGCTGACTGGCAACATTTGAAGACCATAATTTTGCAAAAAGAGCTCACCATTTCAGTAAAAGTAATTTTTAAGAAAGTAATTTTAAATTCTTAAAAATTAGAATTTAGATTCTAAAAAGAGAATCTCTTTTCTAGATTCTATTTTTATTATCTATTTCTGTTTCTGTTTCTCTATTTCAATTCCTGTTTCTAATCTCATTCCTATTTCTATTTCAAGGTGTCTTGAATGGTCTCTCCATTTCTACTGCTCCAGTAAAAGGAGATGAAAGAGATACTCAATTACTTTGACAAAAGTGTGAAGAACTCAGAACAGGATTTTTTTTGTATAATCAGTTTCTAATAAAGCACAACAATTTCCAATTAGAGAAGTGAAGAGAGAGTTGTAGATTTTAGCCTGGGTTTGTGTTGATTCATTTTATTGTGACCAGCAATATTTCAGTGACAGCTGCAGTAGCAAAGTGACATTTTTCTGCCACTGAAAATATTATTTGTCTTTCAGAGCAAATAATATGACATATCACATCTGATGAAAAAAAAAACAAACCAAAATACCATTTAAAAAAAGAAAAAAGATTCTTATCCATGACCTAAGGCCATGGCAGGAAGACTGGTAGGATTCTGAGATGGCACACATTCAGAAAGTTCAGGAAGAAATAGGAACATTTAATGAACATAAACATGTTTCTTTTTAACTGATGCAAAAGTATCATCACAATACTTGCACAAAACACAGATTCCTGAAAAAAAAGGTTGATTCAAAAAAAGGTGTGGTTTTCATCCAAAAGTGCAAATTGCAGATTAGTTTTGAGCAGTTCTAATAGAAATGCACAAAAAGTTACACAAACTTAGAAATTTCACCTGAAGGTGTTGTAATCCTTTGGGGCAGTTATTGAAGCGTACCAAGCTGGGACTCCAGCTGTGTTTTCAGCAGAGTTCTTCTTTCTATGGACCCAAACCTGTGCATTGTTAGGAACCACACCCTGATTCTGGCATTTTTCTTCCTGATAAACATTAGGTCTTCTTTCTGAGTCGGGACCAAAGCTTTTCACCCAGGTGAATCTCTTCTGTTGCTCATGGATCAACATTGTAGAGTTTAATTTGTTGCATATCTTTCAGCATGTTTAAAAACCAGAGTTTAGAAAGCTCTGTTTCTGCTAAAATTTTATCAAAAAGATAAGGAAAATGAAGATGAACACTGGCATTTCCTTAGACTGCATATTAAACATGAAAATGTATAGGAAAAAGATGGGTCCCAAATAGACAATTAAATCTTCTCATCTGCGTTGCCTCATCCGAGTTCCATTCCCTATTCTGATCAAACCTGGATCACATTCAGGTTACTTGGAATGAAAGGTTGTATTTTAGGAACACTAACCTTTCTGCTTGTTTCTCCTGGATGGTGCTGACATGGCCCCAGTCTCGGGGTTTGGTGAGTTTTGGGCATGGGGACCCTTCAGCAGCAGCCCCAGCCCGGGCTCAGGGGTTGGGCAGAGCCTGCCTTAGAGGGAGCCATGAGCTGAGCCTGGGTGGGCTCAGACTGCAACTCTGGCTGAGTGCTGTCTGACCTCGGGGTCTGCCATTCCCAACAAAAGATGGCCCAAGGTCAGGCTGGGGTCTGTAGCCTCCCTTTCCTCCAAAGACCATATTTGTCTGCCTCTTTTCTTAACCTTTGTGAGTTTTTGTTTATTCAATGAGATGTTAATTTTCATGCCCAAATTACACAAAAGTGACACGACCCAGCGGCAATAGCATTGCAGAAGTTTTACCTCATTGTTTAAACTGATTTTGTTTTTACTTTTGAAAGGCTAATTTGTGTGCAATTTTATAGTTTGCTGCCAAGCCAAACCAGATGGTCTCTCATTCAAAGATATAGTAACTGCCATTTTGGATCACTTTGAAGGCTTTGGTCGAGTCTTACTCTCCTTAATCCTTTATTCTTGATTTATATTTCTTCCAAATTATTACTTATCTCTTCTGAAATCTCACAGGTCCACATATTGTACTTTACACTAGTCATTTATATCCTGTGGGCCTGCATGTTGTAGTGGCTGTATTTGTGATCAGAAATAGCTAGCAATGCCTCTCAGGGTGCTGTCAATCACAATTGGGAATAACAAGGAGTGCCACTGGAGAAGTTTGCACAGTGCCTCCTGCCCTCTCTGAAGGTGAGCAGAATACTGCTCCTGTTGTGTGCCCAGCCACTGGTTGGTAAGCTGGTCAGGAGAAATGCTCCTCCCTCTGCCATGCTTGGCTTTCATTCATCTGTTTAAGGGATGAAAGAATCAAGAACTTAACGCTGCTGCTGTATCTGCAGAGAAAACAGCAGGGATAGTTAAGGCAAGGTTATTCACTGTCTTGGCAATTATGATTATAGACAACTCAGTGTCTATATGGACCACCACTGTGTGTGTTTAACAAATTTTTAACTTTTCTTACTTTTGTTTTTTATTAATTTTTAATTTTTAATTAAAAATTTTAAATTAATTTCCTATTTATTTTATTATTTGCTTCTGTAAAAATCTGACATGAAAATTATCCTTGTGATTTTTGTGCAAAAGAATATGCTTTTATTTTACGGCTTCCTACAAAGGGAGCAAACATTTTGGCGTTTTCCTTCTGTAGTGATGGTGATTTGATTTATTTGAAGAATTAACCGTAAGTTTGCTGTTGAGAGCATCCATTCTAGCTGTCATGTGGCGTTAAACGGGAACAAAGATTTCTCTTTGAAAAGCAAAGTTGGTCTGGATGTACATTAATATTTCTACATTAATATTTTCTTTCCATTGCTTTATTAAAATAATGCTACAGCCATCCATTGCAACTTGATACAAACTTATCTGGTAAATATCTAACAGAATTAATGTTGAGAAATTTTGTACAAGAGAGCCTGTGTAGTTCAGCATCCAAGGATCAGATTGCCATAGACGAAAGGCTGACTGAATTTCTCCCTCCTTCACACCCTTTAAAAGTCTCAATGTGAAAATCAGAGAGCTAGATATCTTTTTTTCAGCAAATTCAAGTATCTATATAGGCTGAAAAAGCAGGCCTTTAGATCACAGGAAAAATTGGTACAACAGAGAGATGCAGGCACCTAAAAAGAAGTGTTTGAAGAAGATGAAGAATAAGACAGCAAGGCAGTGTAATGCCAATGACTTTGGAGAAAGAGACAGGGCTTTCTCTGACTATGAGTGTTGTAGAAGATTACTGCTATTCTTTCTCTTTGTTCTCAAAGATTACAGGAAATTTTAGCACTCTCACAAACCAGGCTCGACTTGTCTCATGAGCATTGCACTGCTGATCTATTACTCAATTTTTGTGCTGGTGCTGTCTGATGGTAAGTCATGGATATTCCCCAGAAAGACATGGGTGAAAGATTAAAAAATGATAACATTCAGAAATATTAATTTTCATGCTCATGTTCTCCTCTGGACTTTCCCCATTCTCTTGATGATGAATTGAAACATTTCATCTAGGTCAAGGTTTCAAATCCTTAAAGGATAGCTTCATGGATATATTTGCTCATGCAAGGTTTTCTTAAAAATCTTAGTGTCCTCAGCACTGTACTAGGAGACATGGTATCCCACCAAGGGTGGGCCATGGGCAGGAGCACCTGGGCACCAGCTTGCTGTGTCTCTGGTCCAAGCTGAGCAGACAGAAGCTTGCTGTGGACTGTAAGCCACGTGGGTGTATGTCTGCTAGCACAGTGCCGTGCCCAAGGGTGCAAATCCTTGCAAGTGTAATTGTCTTATGGGCTGACACCCCATTGTGCCCAGACTGTGCTGGTTGTGATTAGAGGGAGCTGGATCTCCATGCCTTCTGGCATGACTCTTTCCATTGTGCCCGTTGGAAAAAAAATTGTAACTATTTGACCAGCACCTCACTGGGGTTTCTGAAAACTGAGAGATAATTTGAATCTTCCACTTATAGCTGCAGGTGATTTGTCCCACAGGTAACTCTGACTGCGCTACTCACTGGGATTCAGTTAATCAGGAGCAAAGGATACAACTGCAAATGCCAGAAGAGGTCTTATATTGTATGCTTTATATTTGAGCAGTTTTGCATATGTACACAGGCTGAATCCGTTCTAACATTTGCTCAAACTGCTCACGAATCTTATGGGTGAAAGTAGAATATGGTAGAAATATTAAGGTTATGAAATATTAAGAAATATTAAGGTTATTAAGAATATGGTTTCATATTAAGTTTTGAGAGCTCCAAATAAACTTCAATATTTAAACCAAACAGAAAATTAGTTGCTGTGCCTAACTACAACCAGTTGGGTTAGAAGACTGTTCTCTCGAGTGTGTGACAACTGCAAATACTATGAATGGAGGCCTGGGTGTTTAAGCTCATATCAGAACATGGCTGCAAAGCTCTGAGATTTCATTTATTCCTTTCAGCTTTGATGGAAGCTGGTGGTGTTGAGGGGCTTACAGAAAGTATGAAGTGGCTTCCAGAATCAGGACTTCCGAGCTTTACCCTGCTGTCAGACTGTAGGATTTTTTTAGGCATTTTCATTCTGTGTCTCACGGTTGTTTGTACTTTGTAGTTAGTAAAAAGACTCCAGTGTTATTTTCCATTCAAGCAAAACCAAAAACGCTAGGAGTTTCAAAGAGAGACAAATATTTGAAATTCATACATCAGTCTCTTAAACTTCTCATCCTGGAGGGAGTCTGTTGGAAAGGCACCAAGGGCCAAGGAGAGAGAAGCTGGCTTTGTGCATGAGCATAGGAATTTATGTTTGAGTTGCCCATGAGCATTACAGCATTTAACTCTCCAGCAGAGGGTCATGGTAGCTATAAATTGTATAATATGACTAGTATCATATGAATGAAATGTCTTTGAAAAGTTACCTTGTGTCTAGAGACCACAACCAGAGTACTGTGGTAAAAGAGTACAAGGTGGTTGTGGAGGTGATCAACTTCTGGAAAAAAAGGCCTTTGAATATAGTTCTTAATGGAGTGTGATGTATTGCCTTCATTATGGAAGAGCTTAGAGTTGGTTTGACTTCTTAGTTTAGACACTTACATATGTAAAAGAAAATCCAACCTGGCAGAAGGGATTTTCTATTTAATGGATGAGATGTGATAAACAAAATACCATGGCTAGAACCTGAAGCTAGATGAAATGCATCTCAAAAGAGGAAGGTAAATATGTTTAGCAGTAAAATATAAGAATATCTTGCTAAAAGAGTCTGGCACCTTTGACTTTTAAAAGGTCAGTAGATGTGTCAAGCTGCACATCTTTGTATTGAATGATCTCAGCCTTTGCCTTCTTGTCCTGTGAAACTCCAAAACCTTTACTTTACCTCCCGGGACCTACATGAGGAGAGCAGGACTGTCTGCATCTTCCTTGTAGTACTTTACACATGAATCTCATCTTTACTGGGGTGTTCTCTGAGAATTTCTTCCCTCAGCTGCCCAGACAAATTCTGCGTTCTCCGTGGTTTTTTGGGAGCCAGAGAATTGCGGCAGGACCTGGAGTCGGGGCAGTGGTGTGAGGTGTTAGCCTTCCCTTTCACAGGCAGCTTGTTTCTCCCCTAGGCTGACTGCCACTGTCCTTGCATGCATGTCACAATCTCTGCAGCTTCAGGGATGGCTGTCCTGGCTTTCTCTGGGCATTAACTCCCTTAGCAATTCCCTGGCATTATAGGGGCATCATGTCGCTCAGTCCTCAAGCCTATACTGGTCCTCTCCCTTTTTTCTGTGTGTTTTCCTGTATAGAAGTTAATGGCCCATGAAGTATAGTCTGGAGCAAATGATCTAACAGTCCCTGCTAGCTTTGAAATTCATAAAGCTACAAAGCCAACCAAGAAAAGTTACTGTGTCTGTGTAAACCTTATCAAAAATGAGTTCTGTTCTTTCTCCGAAGTAAGAGTTTCTGTGCTTATAAATTCCTCTCAGCCTCCTTTTATGACAGAGTGCAGCACATCAGAGGAACTGTCTGATAAAGATGGGGAGAGAGGAGAGGGATTATTATAAAAGCTGTCCCCTCGGTTCTGCCCGGAAGTCTGCATATTTCTCTTATACATGAAGTGGCATATACAGACAGCAGTTTAACCCAGATTTCCGGAGAAATAATAATGTGGAAGAAATAGCAACAGTAGCTCTGAGTTTTCTTGCAATGATCCCATTGCAAGAATGCTGAATGGACATGCAACCACGTACTGCAACCCCCACAGCTGTCACTTTGGCCAACCTTTTGATGAATTGGATCTTGATATTTACAGAATCTATTAAAATACAGCCCATCATGTGTTTGTTTATATGTTGACAAGATGATGTACACCCTGCAGGTCAAGGGTGATGTGAACTGTTTTGGTGTTCTTGTCAAGGCAGCTAAAAAAAGAGCATTTAAATAATTTTTGTGGAATAATTGTCTAAGAATGTAAAAGCAACATACGAAATTCTTACTTTGAAAAAAAAAATCTCCACTGATCTGACACAAAAATCTGAACTTGTTATCAATCAAAAAGACTTTCCTACTTCTTCCCTAATATGTTAGAAAATTGGCAGCTCAGATAGAAAAATAAATAGCAAAATTAAACAGAAAGGAATTGATTTAACTACTTGGGTGGGTATCCAGTACTATATAAAAAATTTAATTTGGCTCTGTCACTTGTTAAATATATTTTTTGAATGAATAAGTTTATGCAGCACATACAAAACCTTGCACTCTTTTGTTATAAATATTTTAAGTCAGAATTAGCTTCATAAATTTAACTTTATTTCTTTGAACATCATTCATTTATGTTTGATTTTTCCTTGCAGTTAAGAAGAAAAAGTACTGTCTGAAATTCAATCATTTCAGGCTAGTAGTTCTCACAGATATGCCTTGCAACGCCAAATGTGGCTGTATTGATGGTGTTACTTGTGTGAAATTACACCCCAAACTCATATGCTGAAGGATTTCAGAGCAGTCTTTCAACTTCACTGCATTGTTATTAGATTTTATTCTTATACAGCAGGCTCAGAACTAAGAACTAAGCCAAGTTACTATAGAAGAATCTCTTTCCATCTCACCTTCTTATTGCTTGCTTTTTTCAGCACCTTGGAGTCACCTGCATGATAAATATATGAATCATGTCCCAACAAAAGTCTAGCTTGTCATCATTTTGATGCCATAAAGGAAATAATGGAAGAGGGCAGATGAAGAGGATGAGTTTCAAGGCAACAAAAATACCCTGTTTTCTTGGGTTTGTTAAGTGCAAATTGACATATTGTTGAGGCATTCAAATGCGCCACTGTTTTGGAAAGGAATATTGAAATCTATATATCTATATCTATCTACATTGGGAATGCAGAGTGGAGTTGGGATGAAAAGCCTGAGAAAGAAGATGGTGTGAAGGTGAAAAAGAAAGAATAGGTGGATAAAGGGAGCAGGTGGGGAAGGAATGAAGAAATGGATCTGGGTGGTGTGAGAAAGCAGGGATCAGCAGTATTGCCGATGAGAAACACGAGGTGACAGTGGGACATGAGCTGTCCTGAGATATTGTGCTGAAGGACTGGTGGTGCTGGCCCTACTGCTCCCCTTGAGAAGAGGGATCTGAGAACAGCTTTTGATATCTTGGGATTTCCTCTGCCTAAAGGCAACAGGCTGTGCTGCTTCAGCTTTGGTTACAGATTATTCCTGGGCCCTGGGGTCCCTCACTAAGTTGCTTCTTGGATCACGTCTGGGAAAGGATGCAGAGCAGCCTCTCCTTTTATTCATAGTACAGAAAGGAGGTTCAGGATTTTTCTTTTCTTTTCTTTCTTTTTTGTTATGAATTTCTAAGACTGTTCTGGCAAAGCAAAGTGCTTATAACTTTGTTTCGAAATGGAAGCCAAGGGACTCCTTCACATGTCTGGAACCTTCTTTTTTCTTCTTTATTCTTTCAACTTAACCTTGTTCTAGAAGCATTACTGTAAACATTTTCCTCTCTCTTTCCCTCCTCCCATGTTTTGGTTTTACATTTATTTCCTGTTGTGTTGCCAGCAATGAACCACTTAGAACCAGTTGTGGGATTGCTGTGTACAGACACTTGCCTTGAGAGAGCTGAGCTGATAGCACCAAAGCCAGAGGGTTGGTGCTCTTCAGATGTTACTGCCCCTTGGTCACCAGGGGTATTTGTACCCTCTACGGTGAGGTTCTGAGCTGATTTATTTCTTAGCAGGGCTTGAGATTCTGGAAGAACCCAAATTAGTGATCAGGGCTCTGAGCAGAGCTCGGCGATTAAACTGAATACAGGATTTAAGTGACCTAGGAAGACAAAAGGTGTCCTAATTTGCCTTCTGTTCTGGGCTATTATTATGATGGTACCCAACTGGATGCCAAAGATGTTTCAGCCGCATGGTAAGTACAAAGCTCAAGTAAGAAAATCTGAACAGGGATGACAACCCTTATAAAATTTTCTTGTGTGTGTGTGCATGTGTGTTAAACTCAATCTCAAGTATCAAGCTTGCAGCAGAATCAGAAAAATTAACTATCAAACCAATGACAAAACTTTTTCTTAATTTTCTGGAATGTTACATTAGGTTTTGATGTATATCATTTAAAGCACTAGGCAGTACAGTGTAAAGCAAAAGAAGGAAGTGAATATGATTTGAAAATTAAAGTCTCTGCAAAAAAATCCAATGCACTTAAACTGCATTTATTATATTTTATTTTTATTTACAAAGGGGTAATAAAGATTGCAGTGCAGTTAATACCCCTGTAAACTGCAGCATGAATTATAGACAAGCGTCACACTGGCATTACATTTTCCAGATTTTCCAAGTTTGTCAGAGTGAATGCTCTTTGGACACTGTTTCTGACAGTTTAATTAATTATAATGGAAATATAACAAAATGCTCATGCCTTTAACTGTATTCTTTGGCAAGTATTGCACTTTATGAAGAACTTCATAACTCTAAAAAGGAAGGAATCCAGTATATTTGTTAAGCTTTTTCATTTTTATTAATGGCCTTTGTTATGTGATTGCTTGTGTGGGTAGCTGACTTTTAGGCAAGAAGAATTAAAAAAATGGAAAGCCAAAGAAACAACTCTCTGGTGTCGTGCTAAAGGGCTCTCATGAGTCTTTTGGGCAGATTAGTTTGCATTCAGTGAATGTGCTTAGAAATAAGGACGTATGATATGGGATTTAGTCACTGGCTGCTGATACATAATCATAGGATGGTCTGCTCATGGAGGGATCTAAAGACCCTCTGGTTCCCACCCCTCTGCCATGAGCAGGGACACATCCTTGGTGACCAGGTTCCTCAAAAGCCCCCTCCAGCCTGGCCTTGAGCACTCACAGGGTAATCCTCTGTGTTAGGGTCAGATGTTAGAAAGGAAAAAGAAGACAACCATGTTGCTGGCTTGTAGCGGTGGCTGCTTTCACCACAGGCCGCTGAACTGCTGTGCACAGCTCCCTGGTGGTCTGCAGGACCTTGTGAAGTGTCCTGCAGATTACATGCAGGACTGGGTTCAAAGGGGTCTCACTAGGTGGTGTAATCACGGGCTGTATTTCAGCAGCATCATGACAGATGCTCTCCATGACACAAGACAGGACCTGTACCATGCCTAGCATTGGCATTCCACTCGGATTTCTACACATGGAATTAAGGATACCTGCACACTCACCAGACAGCTGTTTGCAAATGTCCCATTTGTGTGTGCATGCTCTCCGTTTGCTTGTGAAGTCTTGCCACAGCTGAATGCCAGGTGTCAGTAGAGGGTGTGGGCACAGCTCACTTCAGCAGGGTAAAAACCAGCCTCCCCTGTAGCTGGTTGCACTGTCAGGATAATAAGATTATGGCATGAGTCACTAGATGACACTGTTACATAGTTTCACAAAATAATTTTTCTTAGTGCCTGTGCAGATACACTGTACTCTCTCTTGTGTTTTAGCTCCTGTCAGCTTATACTAGTGTAAGCATGATGCCCATTTTCTCTCTAATTAAGACTTTCTAATTAGACTTTGCTGGAAGGCAGAGCTGGCACTTTATTTTGTACAAGGATGAGTATGTTTTGTGTCCCAAGGACCCCATTTTGACAGCAGCGATTTCTCCGCTGTTAAGAAAAAGCTCTGCAGAGACCTCGGCCTTTGGAGAGCTCACAGGACAGTCACGAGCGCCAGGGGACAAGGCCACATTTGCACAGGGTGACTTGGCGCGGTGTCAGTGCAGAGAAAAGGTCAGCAAGGGCGGCCACAGCTGCTTTTCCAGCATCCCGCTTGCTCTCCCAGAGCTCTGACACGGAGTGATGGGTCCTTTGGAGCCGCTGCAACCTCCATGTGGAAACCATGTCTTCCCTTGGGCCTTCTCCCACTTGAGGAATTAGAGCCTCTGGTCCTCAGTAAAGGCTTTTTGCTCCTCCATTTCATAAGGATGCAATAGTTAGACTCACCAGGGTTTATTATTTTATGCTGCCATTTGTAATGTCAAGACTTTTTTGCAGCTCAAGCAGTGGTATCCCATTCTTGTCATGCTCCAGACATTCTCGTATTCTTGCCACCACATATTATCTCAAAGCTTCCATTAAATGACTTGAGATGTGCCAGCTTGTGAAGACTTAAAATTGAAATTGAGTGGAAGAGGAACACTTTTATTTATTTGTTTATTTTAAGTTTTGAGCATGCATCTGAAAAGTTTCACCAACATAGTTTTGTGAGCAATATGACCAAAAGACATGGGTTTTCCTTTTGCTTTTTTTGCTTTTGCCCTGCTGTAATCATTTACTGGGTAGGAAAGGTCATTTTAGGGAAGCAGCTTTCAGCAGCCGTAGAAATCATAGCTCTCTTAAAAAGTGCTGTTACTGCTGTGTATTTAATTTAAAAAAATAAGGGGAAAAAAAAGAAAAAAAGGGAGAAGCATATTTTGGAAAAAATACTGAAAAAATTAGAAAACCCCAAACTCCTGATTGGTTGACAGCACGCTTTCATAATCATAATGGTGGCTAACTGTTTTAAGACTGATATGATTCTATACATTTACTTATAAATGTATTTGTACAGAGAAGGCATTTTTGTTTTTCTAGTAAAAAGCGTACTACAAAAGCCACACTTCAATGCTGAGATGATAAAAATTGTTCATGCCCTTTCCTTCAAGAGCATGAGAAAACAACACAAAAAATGGCTGAATTCTTTGAGCAGTGGTCTCAGAAGGAGACCAGGGTCCACATCTAGTGTGTGACAATGGACAGCAGGCTGTACTTGCAGCGTCAGGCTGTAACATTGGGTATCAGTAAGTACCTGATGCGAGGGAGTTAACCTTGGCTACCACGTGCTGCCCTCTGATCTGGCCTGCCTCTCTCTGCTGTCTCTACAAGGATGTTGGGCAATAGAGGGAAGTTATGTATTTAACCCTAGTTGGTTATGGCTGTGTGAAACCAATCCTACCCTCAAGTGAGTAAGAAGCTTCATTTTATGCTGCATTTGAACAAAAGAAGTCACCAATAGTGCCCCAATATTTATTACCAGCTTTCCCCATTGCAAATTCTCTCAGAACTTATTGCATTGCCTCCAAGGACGTTTCTGCACCTCTAGGCAGATGCAAGCAAAATAATTTTAATCAGGGTAATTATTTCAGTCTTATGAGTGATGTAATTCCAGCAAAAATTAGCTTACCACAGGATAGCAAACTCTCAGTAAGGCACAGTAAGTAGCTGTAAGCACATCCTCTGCTGTCATGACCTAGGTAACTAATTTACACCCACAAAACAGACTTGTCTGTACCAGTCCCAGTCTCTTTGATTGCAGTGTAGATATGCTCTAAATCAGTAAGCCTTTTTATCTCTGATTATGACTGATATATATGAAAGACTGGTATATTTTCCTTTACAATGCATCCGACGCATCTACTAAAACAAGGCTGCTTAAATTAATTGTCCTATTTTTTGCAAATAAAAGGCTGCCAATGTATTTACTGGGTAACATTTGTTCCCAATTGTAGCCATCAGAAGGTCAGAAGAAGTTCAAAATTGCATTATAGAGTTTTTTGTTTGTTAGAGATGGGATTTTTTATATTAATGCCACATTTAAAATGTATTTATAAAACATTTGAGCTTTGACTATTTTAGTTCAGATCTGTGCAGTTTTGTAACAGAGACATTTGCAAATTTACAGTTAAAATTATTTTGTCAGGAACCAAGCAGAGATGCATTTTAAAAGGAAGACTTTGGATAATTGCATCATGATGGATCTTTTGAGTCCTGTTTATTTTTAGTCTCAAGGATATTAAATCAATGCAAATCTCAGAACTGACTCTATTCACTGTGTGAATGACATCTGTGATAAGATTTGGATTTTTTTCTCATTTATGTGAACAGTATATGTAGATGTAGCATTGAAGTTGACCGACTGTTTAAACAGAGTTACAAAGTTAATGGTATGGTTTACATTCGGTGTAAAATGGGAATTGCAATACATATCTTTGTAATATTACAGGTGAAAAGTGCTGCAATCATTTGTTATAACTGTGGTAAGGTCCTCCTGCTCTTTTTCTCCCATCACCACTATAATTCAAAAATCTACTAGCTATCTGCTTCTGCTGGTTATTATTGTACTGAGTTTTAGAGGATTTACACTGCAATTAAAAGACTGAAATACAGATGCTCTGCACTGTGGAGCGTGACATCTTCTGACACTGTTTGTAGAACTTCCATGCAATTTTGTGTTAAGAGCTGCTCACAGTAGTACAATTTTGGGTCACATTCAGATCATACTTACAGTGTTCAAAACTCCATTAGAATCTGAGGGTTTGTTTTCGTCATTGTTGGTTTTGAACATTTTTGGACGAAATGCATTTTAGATTGAGAAAATGTCACAAAACATGACATTTAAATTTAATACTTACAGAAAGTATCTACAATTGAACTCTGTTATTGCTAATGATTTACCTGTAGAGATTGGAATGGATTTAATTAAGAGTCAGAACTATATTGGTAGGAATACAGTAATTGCTCCTGCATTTTCACTGATTTTGATATCATGAGTAAGAAGGTAAATCCCCTGAACTGTGGAAAAAGTAGGGGGGAACAAAAGAAGAAAACAGGAAATGTAGTTTTTGTCTTTTAGAAGTGCCAGACAGTGTGAATTATACAGGATATCCTGTATATATAGTGAAGTCAAATATGAAAAGCATACAGGGCACACTTTTTTGGTATTGTCATGACAACTGTACTTTTCCAAATATGCAGCAGCTTAAATTTCCAGAGACTGGGGAAAACAATACCTGCAATCTTGGTAAAACACATGAGGTTTGGTGAGCATGTGCAAACTGTACACCAGGACATTTCTCTTCTGCAAGGTTCCAGATTTCACCTTCTTGCTACTTCACATTTCACAAAGTGACATCTAGAAGAAGTTACATGCTGTTGGGATGCTTTCAAGAAAAAAAACCCCTTTGGAGCTCAGCAAAGCTCAGTGACTCAGTCTAAATGTCACTGTTGAGCAAAAGCCGCTGGATGTTTTTGGGAGCAATTTCAGTCACCACTATAGCTATCTCTACTCGCACATTGCAGAGCACAGAGCCCCGGGACACCGTTCCTCCTGCACTCACAGGGACAGACTGCACTGAGCATTTGGATCTTCTGTGTGCTGAACCTCCAGTAACAGCGGCAGAACTAAGTGCGTAATAACTGAAAAGTATTTACGTATCAGTGTATCATACACTGGAATCAGTATCAAAGTGGAGATTATTACAGCACCGAATGTTTTGGGGACAAAAGACACACACACATCCGTACTAAAACCAGGCCTCATTAGTCACACTCACTGCAAAACTACCCTTTAAAGTATGGAATGCTCCTGAATGTACCTCATTATTAAGACTCTGGTAAGTGTCTTTTCCTCTCAGTCAGTTTGTTTATTCATCCTTGATTCCAAGGATTTGCTCAATTTTCTAGTAAGTATAATATATTTCCTATCCAGATGCCACATGGGATTACTAGACAATTTACTTATCTGGACAAAATAAATGTCTTTCCTTTGAAGCCTGGAGTAACTCAGATCCTTCTCTGCTCTCTACCGGAGAATGAAAAGTGTTTGCAAAAAAGAAGCAAAATCTGCCACAGTGACACACTATCATATTCTGTTGGAGGAGCCTCAGTATTTCTTGACAGAATGAGTCAGCTGAGGCTAGAATCACAGTGCATTAACCTCTCCTGTCTCACTCCTCCTATACTCCCGGTTTCTTAGAGAATTTTTAGACCAATTTGAGCAGGCTAAGACGACAGTCCTGGAATTGCAGCAGCTCTTTGGGCTGTGTCCATACAGTGTCTTATCTGAAGTTGGCAGTGATTCTGTAATAGTGACTCCCTAAAAGTGAAAGCACTTTTTCAGCTTTGCCACTCACCTTTTACTCTGATTTTCTGCAGAAAACATTGGCCTCTTTAGTTTACTGTTGTTAGGTGGAGTGAGTTGAATATACTAAGCAACCAAGTTTGAGTTGAGGAATGTTTTCAGAATAACTATAAAATATTAAATTTACGTTATCCACAATATGTTGGAGGTCAGTTTGCCCTCAAAACATAATGTCTGACAATTGTGCTTTCTTAGTGTGGGTTAGAAAAAGAATATAGTAGACTTAGGAAAATATCATAATTTAAGAAGTGACACATTTCAACAAAGACATAAAACTGTAGGCAGTACAGAAAAGAAGCAAAACCTTAGGAAACCATTACTTCATTAGGACAAATATTTTATGTTTTTTAAAAGACTCCTTATTAAAAAGGGTGAGCTCTAGGATATTCATGCTTGCGTGAAATCGTAAATCTGTCATTTGAGAACAAGAAGTGCTTCTTTCTGTGGATTAATTGATTTTTATTACAGCTTCATCAAATTCTTTGAAAACAGTTAGTCTGAGGGTATTGCTAAGAATTGGCTCACAGTTATTTTTAATACACTCTCATCTTACAAATATAATGGTCAAGCGAGCCTGGAAAGTCAACCACATACAGTAAGTGCACGGTCAGTGAGGCATTAAAAAGAACTAGGACTCATTTGTTTACTATCAGCAAGGGGTTCTTGAGGAACCCCTTGCAAAAATACCTATTTTCTACATTGTTTAGTTTCTCTGCCCTTTCTTTAGTATGTACTCCCTTTGCCCTCAAGTGCCTGGAGTAATGCACATTGGACACTGCCTGCCTCCCCACCAGCTGGCCAGGAAAGGGCTCAGATTTTAACCTGCCTGCAGATACATCCAGGGTTTATTTTCCCCAGAAAAGGAGGGAGCTGGTAGGGATCTGTGCCCCACTGGCAAACCAAAGCTTTTCTATCAGGCAGAGGGGAAGCAGGCCAGCTCCTACTTCACTCGGGAGAACTGTGAAGTTGTACACCCTATTATTCTTTTTGTATTTAAGCAGAGAATTTTTGTAATTGTGCTTGAGGGATACAGGGAGAGAAAGATACAGGGAAGGAGTGGAGAAAGGTTACACTTTCATCACGTTTTCTGGGTCTCTCAATTCATTTGGCCTTATCTATATCTTTTAGATTGCAAGCTCTTAGGTGCCATGACTGTTTTTATGTGTGTCTTTAACTGGGGTACAACAGATAACTGGTTACAAATTGTTGGAGTTTCCCAAGGAAACAATTTTTCGTTTTCACGTGAATGCTCAGAAAATAAAACTTTTTGCAAAAAATGTTAATTTCATGGGAATTTCTCATGAATAAAACTTAGGGAAAAACAGTTCAAAATGATCTAAATATGAAGTTCCTACATTTTCTAAACAAAATATGTATTTCTCAGTTCCAAATTCCTTTAATTTTTAAGGCACAGTAAGCTTACAATTAAACTTTATATTTTGGTTTATAAAATCTTGAAATAATCCAAATTGAAAAAAAACCCCAAAAATAAAAACCCTTGTTCCAAAATATTTTGTTATTTTTATTGCTTTGCAACCATTGTGATGTTTTGAACAGATCCAGCAAAATAATTTTATAGGCAGCCTTGCTAAAAAATTATTAGTTTCCCCTTTGCAATAAATTTTGAGGATGCCGGAAAATCATCAAAAGAATTGATTTATTTTAATTTTTTTTAACTTAGTCTTGAGGAAAAATAAGACTTGTTTTGTATAAATAATTTTATTGCTAAAATATTCAAGATGGATTACAGTCACTGGTTCTATTGGTTTCAAATTATTTTATCTGCCTTGAGTTTCTTTGTAAAAAAGTGGTCATTTAAGGCCAGCAGATTTGCTGCACAAACCTCTCAACTGGTTCTGCTTCACCTGTGTTGGCCTATATAAGCCACCTATACATTTTCACTTACACCTGTTTGGGACAAAAATTTCCCTTTTACAGAAAATTATTTTTGGCACAGGGAGGAGAGTTGAGAAAAGCTGGAAGGATAAAGGTAAGGCATATGCTGTTAAAGATGAAACAGAATAATGCAGAAAAAGTAATAGTGAAAGAGACCAACACAAGTCTTTGGAATCAGTCCTTTGTTTTCACTCTAATGAGGTATTCTTGGGTGTTTTATTGCTGCCTGATAGACTGAGGGACAGAAAAAAGGAACATGATTTAACAGTGGCTGATGGGAGACTAGAGGCAAGCAAAGAAAATTTTGGGTAATGTTGCTTAGCTAAATAAGAGAAAGTTACAATTATCAGTAAAAAAATTATTTCTTTAATGATTTGGAAATAAGGATAGAGAAGGACCATAGCAGCATAAATTATATTCATATAACAAAGTCTCCTCTTTGGAACAAGAGTCATGGAACCAGCATAATGCAGAGATCCAAATGTACCATTTGTAGAGCATATAAGTGCTGCTTGCAATTTTAGGAGTGGCAGTGATTGATTCATTCCAGGAACAAGCAAGCCTGCCTGCTGTTGAATTGCCAACACCATTACAAGCCAGCGTCTCTGTGTTGCTTGGACATCTCCAGTCCCAGCACTGCCTTTGTTAGATACCAGAGAGCTTTTCAGAACTGCCTGAAGCCCCTCAGAATGCAGCTTGGCTCTCTGATAGCCTTTTGGAGACAGGCTAATTCCTATTTTTTTGTAAATCTGCATTTTTTTAAAAAAGTATCCATGAGTTACTTGTAGTCCAGATTAAGAGCATCTTTACTGCTTATTTCTAGGTCAAATCTATCTAAATATACCCTTTCTTCACATGGATCTACAAAGTTATTACCTAAAGGGGAAGTGCTTTATTTTTACCATTCGTGTAATTTTCCAAATTAAGTGTTTCCATTCTCATCCTTTGAGGGTCTCAGTCAGGTTTTCATTTTCAGAGCATGAAGATGTCATGAGTACATGAGCAGTTATTCAGATTTACTGGTCATAGCCTGAGATTAATTACAGAACACAGGTTTGTAATAATGACTTTGCCAAAATCCATCAAACATTGATCTTTTTCTGTATCAGCAAATATGCAAATGAAAATGATTATGGAGAGCTTGAACTGAAGAATACTTGGAACCTGTTGCATTTCATCTACCCCAATGGACAGGCAAAATGTTGTAATGATGAGTTCAGCCTTTATTTACTGTATACTCAGTTGGTGACAGTGGTTTTTATAACTCTAAAAATTACACTTAATAAATATGAGGAGAGACAGATTTTCTTGATTACATAAACCTAAATATTTATTCAAGATTTCATGAGAAGTTTGTCTTAATTTAAACAGAGCCAGGGCTGCTGAATGGGTGCCATTTTTTTGATGTAGACACAAAACAAGTTTTAGTAATATCCACACTCATTTAACCAGTAAATGTTTTCTACTAAGGCTTTGCTTCAGCATGGTTTGCCTACTGCAATCAAAATGAAACTGAAGTCAGTTTTCCATAGATCATATTTAAGGGTTTTATCCTTCATTGCATGAAGGATCGCTGGCTTTAATTAAAAAAATCAGAAGAGGCATGTAAATATTACTGCTGTAGTTCAGAGAAATGCAGCATTACTTGTATTTTCCCTTTTGGTATTGATGTATGTAGAAGTTGGAGACACTAACACATTGTGGATACTGCTGCTGAGAAGGGGAAAGGAAAAAGATAGGCTTGAAACACAGCCTGCGAGATGGCACGAGGCCAGTGCACTGAAAAATGGCAAACGTCACATTTAACAGCTGGACACAGAAATATTTCTCTTTAATTTGGAAGGAGAAAATTTTCTTCACAGCAGGGCACTCTCAAAAGAGTACAACATCAAAGAGGGTGGGTCTCCCCAGTCAAACATCATCTGGCTCCAGTGATGGAGCAAAATGAATGAACTGTCAGGACTTTTTTCCAGTGTGTATGTTTTTGCCAAGTGAAAAGTAAAAGGTTTAGTGGCTTGTTCTGATCACAGACCAAATCCTGATAATGGAAAGCTGATTCCCTAAAGTCTTCCTCTGATCAGCTGACAGGCAATGTCTGAAGAAGACCCCGTATTGATTGATGGTCCACTTTGTATTGATGGCCCCTGCCACCCTTAGAGATAAGCGAGATATGCCAAATGCTTGACAGCTCTGGAGGGCTCCTGCGATTGTGTCTCAAGCAATGCTCTAATCTAATGTTGTAATCCTCACAGAAACAAACACACTTCTAAAGAAACTTAGCATGATACTTACCAACACCAGACCTGCACTTGGGAATGAAAAAAACCCTTTTCACGTTCTCCACTATGACGTCCACTAGCAACATCAGCACTACTCTTTACTGCACGCCTTTTGTTTGCTTCTTGACTCTGATTTTAGCCCCAAAGAGGCAGCAAACTAGCCATTCCTGTGCTATTTTTTCCTGACAATCCTATAGTTTAACAAATTTGAATGAATAATAGACTCTAGGAATTTTTTGATATGAAAACATGGCAACACAGTTTGTACAGCCATTACTCATTAGTTTTATGAGAAATCTCAGGCACAGTTTATCATATACTTTATTACTTGACCTTTTAATCATCATCTGGGGAACTTGACATTCCAGACATTCCAAAATATTCCAAACTAAAAATATCACTGTGCCTCATTATTGAAAACTCACAAAGGAATTAAGTATATTTTCTAAGGTATGTAATTTTTACTGAAATTCCTCATTTATGGTAAGCCTTAATGAGAAGTTTAGAAAAGGATTCAAAGAATTATCTGTGGAGCCTGTACTGTAGTAGTAAATGGGTGTTCTGCTGTGATAGATGTTCTACACATACACTGTAAACACAGTCCCTATCCATATTTACTTACAAACTCAGAGTGAAGATAAGCAAATGGTGCAGAAAAAATGTTATCAAACTCCCTGTTTTCTACAGCCGCAGGATCAAGATTTTAAGGATGTGACAAACCATTTTCAGGGCAGGAGCTAAACCCAGGCATCTGCGGAGCAATTCAAGTGCCTGAACGGAGGTGTTTAGTGAAATTTTAAATCCTGGAAAGTATCTAAGACATGCAGACAGGCCTGACAAGTAATGCCCAGTACTTTAGGATAACTGCTTGTCTGCTGGAGCAGTCACTGGAGCTTCAGTGGAATACTTGAACTCACCAGAAACACTAGTCTACACACCTGAACTTAATTTTACACTCTTAACCTGAACTTAATTTTACACATCTGTAGTCCAGGATTTTTCCCTAGTCCAGGAACAAACCCTTATCAGTGATCACAACTCTTACATGAGGCAGCAATACATATTTAGAACATAGTAATGCTCTTGACATTTCTTGAAGCGGAGGCTACTTGTGGACAGGCTTTCTTTTCAGAGAGTATTTTCACATGTAATGGATTTCTGCATTAGGGTTGGGATTTTTTATCTAAGGTTGGATGAGACCATTTGAGTCACATAGTCCAACCTCCCTGTTCAAGGGGGGCTTCCTAGAGCATGGTACTCAGGATTGTGTGCAGACAGCTTTTGAATATCTCCTCAGAAGGACACTCTGCAACCTCTTGGTTCTTCTCATTGCTCTAATGATCCTGGTAAAATTGCTCATGGTAAAATTTTTCTTCCTATTCATGTAGAACTTCCTGTACCTCAGTTATGACCATTGTCTCTTGTCTTTTTGCTTGGCATCATCAAGAAGAGTGACTCCATCCTCTTGACACCCTCTCTGCAGATCTCAGAATCTCAAGCAGTCCTGTGCTTGAGAAGAGAAGCTCCTTTATAATCTAGTTCTTAAAATGCTTAAAGGAACATGGTGTTGGAGCTTTTACAAACCTAAAGGTAAAGAAGATAATGAAAAGCCGCACGTGCTGCTAACTGAACCCAAAGTTAATTACAGAATGATAATTGTGCCATATGTTCTATGCAGTGTATTTCAGTATTTCTGAAAATATCCCTAAGCACTGAGTCTGAGATTTTACATCTAAGATCTGCTACCTCTCTAGAAGTACTGATTCATGCACAAAACTACAAAAACACAGTTTGGAGCAGTGTTTTGAAAAAGTGCTTTACAGAAATTATAGGAATGAGGGACAAAAAGCTGTGCCATTCTTGGGCCATCAGCTTCCTCTTACAAGCAAGATAAGCATTGAATTTGAAGAACACTCTCCATACTTTTGTTCTTTCTTATGTGTAAGAATCAGGGCAAACGAGAATGATTTTCATTTATGGGTTTCTTTTGGTCCAGAGTGAATTCTCTGAGGATGACTCTGAGTCACCCCAGGAGAATACACAGGCACACTTTTTTCAGCTGCATTGTCTAGTTTGATGGTGAATGATTAGATCTGCCAAAATCATTCTGGGATATTTGGTTATGTAAGGGAATGAAAAAGAAAATGTAACAAACACTTTTTAATTTCACTTTTCAATGTCTAGTGGTTTTGAGAACCTCCAAGAAAACAGCCTAAGCTCTCCCATTACCTTGCAGAGGAAACAGTGCTCTGTCTCCAGAGGCACTGGGAGCAAGAAAGAATCACTATAACTGTACTGATTCTCTGGCTCCCAATATAATTTTAGGAGCTTTATTACTGAATAAGTTCATTGATTCTTTCCAGTCAAGTCAGAGTTTTCAGTTATTGGGCCCTTACTTGCAAGTCCTTCCCTGTTATACTTACCAGGATTTGCATTTACCAGTCAACAGGTGTGAGAGTCTTTCAGGGTTATCTCAGCTTTGATAATTTCCCTCTCTGTTCTTAAACATCTTTTCATTTTTAGTCTGGTTTCTTTCACAGTCTTTCTGAAGAGTGACCAGAGAGCCTAGATTGGTAACTCTTTTCTCTTCATGCTCCATGTCCCACATAGAAAAGACTGGAGAAAACCACTTCAGTCTGTTGCCTCCACATGGAATTCTGGTACCAGGGCTGCACAGGAAGCCAGGGCAGTGAGCAGGGTAGTGAGCAGGGAAATAACAGCGTTAAACAAAAATGTCTCCATTGCAGAATGGCTTGTGGCTGGAGTACCACACCTTTCTTTGTCCTGTCACTGGACCTGTCAGGAGAGTGCAAAATCACACTCAGGGAAGGCCCTGTGATGTCAGTGGGTACTGCAAGAGCACTGGTATTTTACAGATCTGTTTACATGTGTTTCCAGCTTCATGCATGGAGTTTTTTTCTGCTCTGCGTCTTCCTCTCATTGCCCTGGTGTTGAGTAACACTGTTGCATTACATGAAATTCTTTCCTATTCCAGGACCTCCACGGGCTAATGTCAAAACAAACCGCAGAGACTTGACTTAAAAAAAAGTAATTTTATGAAGTCCACATAATCAGCAGGGCATTGCTTTCATGACACTTTCTGGAATAAGGCCCCAGTCCTCCGACTGCTTACACAGATGCTTGGTTTCACACACGAGTAGTCCCATTGAGATCAATGGGACTACAACATGTGCAGAAGTGTTTGCTGGACTGAGGTCTAAGTGAGAGATGAAGCCTTTCACCTAGCACAGACAGTTCAAACCAATGTTTATAGTTTCATATGCCATAATCCTTTGAGAAACATTAAAACTAAATTGCTTTTAATATTGTTTGGCAAGTATTCTCTTTTATAAAATTTGCTAGATGATGCCTGCTAGATTAAAGAGAAAAACATTGCGTAGATATTAAAAGATGTACACTCTGTATCAGATATGGCTAATTTTAGAAAATTGCTTTGCACTGTGTGAACAGCCAAAGAAGACCATTGGCTGTCAGGATATATTTCTGTGCTTTTTCATAGAGAGGTTGCATCCAGTTGGACAAAAATTTTCCTTTGACTTTAACTAGTGAGGCTTCCTGATATTTCCCCCTTGCTCATTTATTTCAGACTTTTATTTTGTCAATTGCTTTGCGAAACTTGATGATAATTCTAAGTATAAACAAATTGCATGTGCCACAAATACTCCAACAAAGAAAAATCATACTTTGAATGGACTGTTGCATTTTCTACATGGCAAGGAAATACCATCAATTGTTATTATAAAAATAGAAGCACTTCAAAACAAGTAACTAGTTATTGGCATGGATTTATTTCATATAGATATAAAGATCACAGTAACTGGCTTTCATTTTCTACATAATAATAAACCAAAGCATTCTTATCTCCTCCTAAGACAACAAGCTTGAATGTTATCTGAAACATATTTATATTTTTGATTCTGCTATCTGCCTATAAATAATCTGAAGACATACTTTAGCTGGTAAAGCAAATCAATTAGTCTTATCAAGAAACAGTGAAATGTATGAGAAGTATTTATAATTAATGTCTTTCTGAAATAATGACCATGCAATTGAGCAGGGAACCTGTCCAAACATTTCCACTTATAGAATGAGGTTGATGACATGCATACTACTATTGTTGGGTACCAGTTTTACATGTATAGTTGATTATTACAGATACAATAATATTTATTAGGCATCAAACCTGGATTTACCAGAATGTGATGAATATTTTCTTTATTCGGGCTGTTCATCCTGTTCGCTGTATAGGCATTATAAAAGATAGTGCATAATTTGCAATATATTTCAATGTTTGAGATGTGGTTTTTGCAAAGGATGTGATTATATAATATTACTATTGTCATAAATCAGCATCAATTTTTCTTTTTATTAAACTGTTTGGAGAATCTTCCATGCATTTTAGTTTGTGTCTGAGCTGCATTATATTTCATTTTTCTTTTATACAGTGGGACTAAAGAGTTCTTAGAAAGCTTGCTGAATACCCTTACTTGGTTATCAAGTTAGTGAAAGAAGTGAGAGAGAAGTTATGGTTATATGCATGATTCTTTCATTCAGTGTGTAACAAGGAGAAGACACACACTTAGAAGGGCCCTCCTGTCCTAAAGCAGATGTCCAGCACCTAATATTAAGGCATTCAAAGTCTAAAAGCATTCATTCTTTGAGCACTTGTTACTATCAATATGAACCCATCTGTATTTTGATTTTCAGCTTAACTATGCTCCTTAAATTTAATATTTTCAAGGAATTGTTAGTATCTTCTCTCTTTCAGTTCATGTAGCATCTTCTGAATGTTTCCAACTTTCTAGATAATGAGGTCCTTTGGCAGTGTGCTGATTTCAAAGCCAGCTGCTAGGCACCAGCACATTACACAAAGTCCAACCTAAATGAGTAAGTTATCAAGTCATGCATACAATCTAGTTTGCTTTCAGTTTGACATGATTAGAAGCTCTAACAAATAAATAATGTATCGTGTCATAATAAACTCTGGAGTTCATTGACATTTTGCTTAACAATAACTGCCTTAAGCAAGTCAAATCACTGAATTTTACTGTTCACTTATCTGAGTTTCAGGGCTTTTCAGGAAATAGACAGCTATTTCTTCAGCTGTATGGGAGAGGTAACCATCCTTGTAGTTTGTTCTGTTGGCTGTAGAGCTGTCTTCTACCGGTAAAGCCACTAACACTCTTCCCCTCTCTAAGAAAGCATACATGTATTCAGCTTTACTTGCAATACTAGTTCATTGCAGACAATGAGTAAAGTGCTGCAGAGAGAATTTAAAAAAAAAAATCAATGAAGATATGGCAGTTTTCTTCAAAAGGAGATGATGTTAATGACAGGATTGAGTGTTTATGGGCAGGAACTAAGAGGAAGGCCAATATAGCAGATATTCTGGTGGAAGCCTGTTTTAGACCATCCCGCCAAGATGAAGAGGAAGGTGAAAAATTCTGTAAGCAGCAGGGAGCAGTCTCATGATTGCCATCCCTTGTTCTCCCTGGAGACCTCACTTTAGCCAATGTTTGTGAAAATGGAACAGTGTAGAGGGGAAAAAATCCAGGATGGTAGTGAAGTGTCTGGAAGAGAACTGCCTGACACTGATGGTGGCTATGGAATGTGCCATGCTGTTTGTGAACAAAGAAGGATTTACAGGTTATGTGGTGGTCAGAGGCTGTCATGAGCACCGTGGTCACAAAATGATTGAGTTTTCAAATCTCAGAGATGTAAGGAGGAAGATCAGCAGAGCTGCTGTCTAGGACTTCCAGAGGGCAGACTCTGGCCTGTCGAAGGACTGACTGACAGAGTCCCTTGGGAGGCACTCCTGGAAGGCAAGGAGTCCAGAAAGGTTGGATGTGCTTTGAGAAGGACACCGTAAAGGGACAGGGGCAGGCTGTCCACATATGCTAAAAGATGAATTGGTGGGGGAAGAAGATTAGCCTAGTCAAACAGAGAACTTTGGCTGGAAGTTAGGGGAAAAAAGAGAGTTTGTGACCTTTGGAAGAAAGCAGCAGGCAGCTTCAGAGGATGTCATGAAATTGTGCAGGGAGACAATTAGAAGGGCCAAAGCCCAAGTAGAACTTACCTACTGTGAAAGAAAATAAGAAAGTGTAAAAGTGTAAAGTGTAGCAACTTAAGGAGAGCCAGGTAGAATCCCTTTGGTGGATACATGAGGAAACAGTGACAAAAGATGAGGAAAAAGCTGAGACTTTGCCCCAGACTTTAAAATTAAGACAAGTTCTTCTCTGAATAACCAATCCTCTGAGCTGTAAGACAGGTGTGGGAAGCCAAATGAAGCCCCTGTAATCAAGAGAAAAATTGTAAAAGATCTGCTCCATTTGGGTATACACAAGTCTGTGGGGTCAGATGGGATAGACACAAGTCTTGAGGAGCTGGGGGAAGAGCTCCCTAAGCTATTTTCAATCATTTATAAGTGGCCATGGTTTCAGGGAGGTTCCAGCTGACCAAAGCAAAGTTACAAGAGGGTCAGGAAGAAGGATGCAGGCAACAGCAGGCCTGTAAGCATGGTCAGGGTGCCAGCGGAGGTCATGGAGCAAATCATTTTGAGTGCCATCGTGCAGGCAACCAGGATTGAGCACAGTCAGCAGGGATTTACAAAAGGCCTGCTTGAATGATCTGGTCTCCTTCTGTGAAAGTGTGACATACTTTACGGATGAGGGAGAGGCTGTGGGTATTATCTACCTGTTCTTCAGTGAAGCCTTGACACCATTTCCCACAGAAGTCTGCTTGAAAAATGGGATGTGATGGCCTGTACTCTTCAAGTAAAAAACAGAAGCTGGCCACGTCCAGAGAACAGAGATGAGTGGTGCTAAATCCAGCTTGTGGCCAGCCACAAGTGCTGCTCCCCAGGGCTCAGTGTTGGGGAACAGCCCTGTTCAATATCTTTATCCATGATATGGATGTGCAGATCAAGTATATCTTTTGCCAGTCTGCAGATGACACTAATTTACACGGCAGTGTTGATCTACTGGAGGGTGGTGGATGGGGTCTGCAGAGGGGTCTGGACAGGCTGGATTGACCAGCTGAGGCCAAGTCTGTGAGGGCAAACAAGGGCAAGTACCAGGTCCTGCACTTTGGTGACAACAACCCCACATGATGGCACAGGCTGGGGGGAGACTGGAAAGATGTCCTGGTGGAAAAGGACCTGGTAGTGCTGTGTGACAGCAGCTGAACATGAACATGAGCCAGCTGTGCCCAGGTGGCCAAGAAGGCCAATGGCATCCTGGCCTGTGTCTGCAGCAGTGTGGCCAGCAGGAGCAGGGCAGGGATTGTCCCCTTGTACTGGGCACTGGTGACACCACACAAGTCCTGTGTCCAGTCCAGGGTCCCCCACTACAAAAAAGACATTGAGGTGCTGCAGCACGTCCAGAGAAGGGCAATGGAGAAAGGTAAGGGTCTGGAGCACAAGTCCTGTGAGGAGCAGCTGAGGGAGCTGGGGCTGTTGAGCCTGGAGAAAAGGAGGATTGGGTGCGGGGACCTTACTGCTCTCTGCAGCGTCTGAAAGGAGGCTCCAGGGGTGCGCGAGCTGGGCTCTTATCCCAAGCAACGAGCAACAGGAAAAGAGTAAAAAATCCTCCAAAAGTGTCAGAGGACACAGTTTAACTTGGATGTTAGGGAAAAGCTCTTCACCAAGAGGGTTGTCAAGCACTGGAACAGGCTGTTCAGGGAAGTGATAGAGTCACCTTCCCTGCAGGTATTTAAAAGAAGTGTAGCTGATGCACTTAGGGACTTAATGTAGGGACCTGCTTGGTTTGGCTGTGCTGGGCTAAGGGTTGGATTCAATGATTTTAAAAGTGTTTTTGCAACCTAAGCAATTCTATGGTTCTGTAATTGCACCCCTTTTACAGACTGTCAGCTTAATAGCCAGGCTTGTAACCATTATCCTTTTTGGCATTGTTTTCAACTTCTGTTCAGGTTAGACACCTTTAGAAGATGTATTGTTTTTACATGAAAAGCAGGGTCTCACAATAGTGAGATTTGCCTAATATAGAGCTTATTGAGTTCTGATGTCCAAGATAGCAAAGAAGAAACTTCCAGTGTAACTGTGGCTTGTAGGCTCATACACTGTTACAGAAAGGACATAACTTGTATGGATGCTACCACATCTAACATGTCTGGTTACAACTTTTTATGACATATTACCAGTAGTTTTGGGCACATATTTACATATCTTTGCATCTTGAAGGCAAGAGTAAATCTTCTTTAGAGAGGACAAGACTCATAGTAAATGATTTGAAAATTCTATGATTTTATGCATGTGATATCAATGAGGATAGCAGTGAACAGCAAAATGCCAGAGCCTCTACAATGGTTAGAATAAACTCTTGCATATTTTGTGGCTTTCTTCACATTTCTTTTGATATCCTGCAACATAAAAAAAATATTCTAATAGCTACTTTTACAATATAAATGTGTCTCCAAAGAAACATTTTATTTTCAGGATCACTCCATTCCCTGACTGCCTGAAGTGAAAATGAGCAGCCAAATAATTATCTGCTAATACCTTTCTTACCTGATTAAATGGAAAAATAAATGCAAGAATTTCTAAAGATGTAATAGTAGGCCATGGAAAGAGAACAAGGGAAGGCAACTGATAGGGAGGGAAGAATTTAAAAAAATTATTTTTGTGCTTGCTGTTGCTTCTGTGAAATAGTTTTTAATTGCTTCATAACTTAGCTTCCTCTGCAGCTGTGCTGCTACATTTGAACTTTTTTAATCTAAAATTTCATGGCATCAATACCAGAAACTGGGGCAACAGTTTTAGCACTAGAATTAGATTTGCCCCAATGATCCAAGTAAGCAATACTGATTCTATCAGTACTGAAGTTATTGAAGGTTCTCAGAAGCCTCTTTAGCACCCACCTTGTCTTTTATTACTGCTTAAATCTTAGATGGTTCATGTTTATATTACTTCTGTTATTTATGTTATGGCTGTTCAGAGATTTTAGAGCATCACTTATATGGCACGCAGTGCACTTTTGAAGTTATGTTATTACTGCCATTGTGTGTTGCTCTTACAATTACCATTAAAGTATCTATGTCCTCCAAATAATTATCCTCAACCAATCCAGCCACTGGAAGAGGAACCTGACCTTTATTTATGTCTCAATTACTTAATAAAGAGGTGTTTGCAAGGAAGGGAACAGAAAATACTGAAGAGAGGACTCGTATTCTGATGACTATGCTTTGGACTTACTTTCCTGGAAAATTAAGCAGTTTCTGTTGTATTCTGAAGTCAAAGGATGAAATTCATAGAGGAGAAGTATGTATCACATTCTGAGTCTCTTGATCTGCAACATACCAGTAAAATATCTGTAAACAGTCAAGAACCTATTAAGAAGATTATTAACTCTAAGGCAGCTGCTAAGGGGGACCATAATGCAAATCAGATGAAGTGAGTGCAGACCTCTTTTATCAAATTCCAGTCTGTTCCACAATCTGGTTCATTCCATTACAAAACAAACAGAAAACCACAACAAAACCCGGACCCTTAATATCCAGCAAAACCAAGAGTTATCAGAGGGCAGTATGAAGCTTAGGTAACACTTCCAAGTGCAATCAATGTAGAAAAATGAAATAACTGTGTTTCCACTACTTGGATCAGTGACTATGGGAGATACAGAAAAAATAAATGCAGAGTCTGAAGGGACTTGGAGAAATGGTATTCTATTTTGCCATGAGGCTATTGCAATGTGTAAGAAATTTATGCCAGTGTGGATGGATGCAATGATCAAGTAGTCAAAGGCTTCCAGTAACATAAGTTTATCACAGGTTTCTGCAGTATTTTCTGTAATAGAAAGTATGGCTGTTTAAGGATGTATGCTTGTGTAATAGAGATGTGGGTAAATATGTATATCCATTGTTTAATGTAGTGCCTGTGTTCACAGCTTGGGCTACACGTTTGTTTTTCCTCTGTTATGGCAGATTATGCTTTGCTCCCTTATGAGGGTTTCTTCAGGCAGATATTTCTTCACTGGTTTTCTGATTTATATAACTGTAAAATGAATAAGAACTCCTGCATAATGGTGAAAAATAATAACCATGTCTGAGTTTTGGTTTTGTTTTTTTTTTTCCTGATTTTAACCTGTGTTGTGCAACTTGACAAATAGATTCAACACGGTATTGTTATTTACCTTCCAAGCCTAGGGCTTCTTCTTCTTTACAGATGGGTTTACAATCCTGTAAGAACAGGGCGAAGAATGCTGTAGGATAAATTATGACTATGCAGCAATGTCAGTAATATCCCAATATGCCCAAGGAGGGCAGAGTGTCATCAGTGCTTGCAGAATAAAGTATTTGAAAATACTTAGTCTTACAGCACAGTCCTTCCAATTCCAGACCAAGGCCCAGGAAAGACTCAGTCCTATGTTATCATGACAGATTTTAATATTTCATATCATTTAATGACTGTCTATTTATACAAAGCTCTGGGTAGAGCCCTGTGTGCTAAGACATGAGTGTCACTACTGGTTATGGTAGACCTCTTTGTCTTTCCTGTTTCATATAATCTGGGAATTAGGAAGTTATCAGCTCTTTATTTATGGGAATTGTGTCTGCATCATGTTAAGACATATATTGTTATATGAATAAGCAGCATATAAATGGATAGGCAATAAACACTGCTGAGAATGTTTGCATAGATATTGCCAAAATGGTTTCAGCCAGGTACTGTTAGTCATTAATTTTTCCTTCTCTTCCTTTTTATACACTGATGTCCTGTAGAACTTTTCTGATTTCTTCACAGATTTATATAGTTTAGCATATTTTGCTCATATATTCAGCATACATTAAGATATTTGCTTAAGAATAGGTCCTTGCTGGTAACCAGCATGTTAGCATTTATACAAAAATCAACTTAATCACTGGGATTAAAGTATTTGTTTACTTCTGAGGATTCCTGATTCTCTGACTTTATTCCACTCAGTGCATGTTGGGGTAGCATCTTGCTTACCCAACACAGGAGTATCTGGCCAGGTGTCACAGACACTCAGGAAAAAAGCATAAGAATCGCCACAGATACTTGATTCCTGTGTCTCTCCTGCTCTTGCAATGGACATATTCCTCCTGATTACTCACAGTCCCTCTTGGCCAAAAGTAAAAGCAATGCTGGTTCCTGAATTTGACACTCTCCTTTGGTGGAGGAAAAAAACTAGCTTTTGATTCCTGTGTATATTTTTGTGTGAACTATAGGAAACCCTCTTTTAAAGGATCAAATATAGTCACACAGTTTCTGAGATTATTCTCTTGATAATGAAATAGGTATTCAAGATTGTTAATCTGCATATGCTAGAAATGTTCAATTCAATGTAATAAATGTGCTTCCTCTTTAGTTATCAGAATTAATACTTTCAAGAAGATATCAATTTAGGTTCATATCATTTCATAGGGAATAACATTTTTGGGGGAAGGATGTTAAAGCAAATGGTGTTCATAGAGGAGCAAAAGGCATGAAAATGAGATTTACTTCAGATAGGCACCTAATTGTTCAGATGTATTTGTGAGGTTTGCCAGTGCAACAAGTAAAAACCTTTTGAGATCACACGCTTTTAGTAGGATTAGACCTATCTAGATAACATTTTGAAGCAGTCAGGGGATAAGTATGCATGATACATTTATCTTTTAATTTCAAAATCTCCAGAGCAACTCTATTCTTGACTTCAGAGGGAGCATCCACTTTTGAATACAAACATATTACCTTTTTTTTTTTAAATCAACATAACTGGCTCTCATGTCCTTAGCAGGGATGTCATGTTTAGGAAAACAATGATTCCCTCAGGACTGGTTTCTCATTTGGTACTTCAAAAAAATTGTGTGTCTCAAGAGAGATCCAAAAGGCATCATCAACTCCATTTTTCCTTCTAGTCTCATTTGTTTTGATATTATGAATCCTATAACTCCCTAACATATCATGTAAGGCTGCTGAAGTAAATACTCTTGCTGCAACTGAGATGTGAAGGAAGGGGTCCTTGTTTAGGGATTGCTACTGCCCCTTGCTCAGATGTCCCGGCCATTTTATTGCACACTTTACATCCAGATTTTCTTGTTTATCTGGCAGTTCATTATTTAAGGCCAGCTTGTCAGAATCAGTTAAATATTCTTTGGGAAACATGGTCACATCTTTGAGACACCACAAATATTTTTAATACGAAAAGATTGGCTTGATAAGAGAAACAAGATAAACTTGCATCCCCTAAAAAATATTTTTCTGCTTTTTCATGTATATTTCTAAAAGTATCAGTACACGGATGACAAGCCTCATGGCAATAAAGTCCTGGAAAGAGAGACACCAGCAAAGCAGTGAAAATGATTGCTGATGATTTGTTCTAACTACTCGACCTTGTGCCATCTCCCCCAGATATATGACCAAGACGGGACACTGCAGCACTTTATCGATGGTGGAGAGCCCAGCAAGTCGAGCTGGATGAGGTACATCCGCTGTGCCAGGCACTGTGGGGAGCAGAACTTAACCGTGGTTCAGTACAGGTAAAGTGATCCTTGATTCACCCAGTGGCACTAAACGAGCGTGTTTCATCAGGCTGTGATCATCGGGAGCACTGCTGCCTTTGGTTGCAAAGAGAGCAGCCCAGCTCGGGAGGATGTGCTGGCGCGGGGCAGCACGCATGGGGCGAAGCTCCAGGGAGCGAGGGCAGCCCTGTGTCCCTGGAGTGACAGAAGAGAGATCTCTAAATCTCTCTTCAAACAGCCTCGTCAGAGGCTGGCCAACACAAGCAGTGCTCCACCCTTAAGAGGGATGCGTGTGATAGGGGAGGGGGAAAAGTGGCACCCAGAGGCATCCTGAGGGTCAGCCACGAGCCGTGCGTGCACCTCGAGCTCTTTTGTCAAGCGCACCTGCTGGCCAAGGCTGCTAGAGCTTGTGCCTCTTATGCTGCTGGCTAGAGAAAGTCAAAATGCGAAGAAAAATGTAAAGAAATTATGATCCATTTTGCTTTGTACTTGCGAATATATCCAGAAAACCCAGACAACACATTACATAAATACATGACCTCAGCTATAAACAACCCTTTTGCCTTAGAATCAGAAGCGACTGCTTGGCCTTATTAAATGTGGTAGGAAGCACATCAAAGAATGCCCCAGGCGTGCCAGTTGCAGTGAGCAATGATTTTTGCTGGTTGCTTTTGAGAGCAGAGTTTCTTTTATTTAGGAAAAATCTTAAACTTATTTAAACTACCTTTAAAATTAAAAATAAAACATACAAAAGCAAGCTAAAATGAAATATATAAAGTTTGATTATCCCATAGGGATCCAATTTAACAATGGTAAAATTGTTCAATTGCATTTTCAGCTTTTTTATTCTCTGGCCAGTTGACTAAACAATGCTGCAGTTAAAAAATAACAATCCTATTTATACATTACAAATCTTTTATTATATACTTAGGTATCTGCTATCTATAGCTTAAATACCGTAGGATTTGAAAGAAACACACTGGGTAATGAATAAAGATTGTTGTGATGAAAGAGTATTTTTGTAGGTATCTTGTGGGCTATTTCTCTATGTGCTGATGTGTGCGTGCGCATACATATGTAAAAATAAGAAAAAATATATGCGTACACACATATATATAGATGACAAAACTAAATGAAAAGTGAACATGAGAAAGTCATTACACATCTGTCAATATTAAGTGGATTTTACAACTCTCCTTTCATGATGGAGTTTTTACTTAGAGTTCCCTCTGTTGATCTGTTTTCGATTACTTCAGATCTTTATAAAATGAACTACAAAAACACAATTTAAAAAACTGGCATCCATCACCAGTGACTGCATCCAAGTGTAAGAAAATAGAAAAGTTGGACACTGAAAAACCAGCCTAATTTTTATTGTACATGGACGTCCTCCTCACAGAAAGTCAGCTGGTTTAAATTCATTCTGTTATGATTTGTAATATCTAAATGGAATTTTCTTCAAAGTGCTCTTGATTGATTGACCCTTAGCTGAACGTTTTGTTTTTATTTTGAGGCTGACAATAATGTTTGTTGGCATGTGTTCTGCTTCAACTGCGTTGGGACGCCATGAAGCTATCTTTATGAGTCATCCAACCACAATACTAAATACATGTCAGCAAAGGAAATATTATCCGAAAAGGGAAAAATCCCTTTGATGTACTTCAGCATGCAGAGATTTCTGCGAGTTTTGGAAGCTCTGCACACTTGTAAGGGACGGTGTACACTTACACTTTTTTTTTCCATGCCTACTCCAAGCCCCACAGACCACCCATTGCTCAAAAACAGTTCTGCTCTTTCAGCGGCAAAGTGTGTCATTTGGTTTTAGCACATTCATTTGCTGGGCTGCTGTGTTTATGTTAAGGGAAGCCAAACTGAGAGATGAAATGTTACAAGGGTGAAGTACAAAGTAGACTCAATTTTTCTCAAGTTAAGAGATGCCGGTAATTTATAGCGCAGCTCCGATTTTCATTTTTATGTAACAGTGGAAAGAATTAACTAAATGCAAAGCTCTGTCAAGAAAGAGAGACAGAGAAGAAGAGGAGGAGAGGGAGGAGGAAAGATGAAGGGGAGACACAAAGAGGAGAGTTTTTGTCAGATATTCATAGAAGGCGAAGAAAACCGTTCTGCTTAGCTAGCAGTGCCCTCCTGAGACAGGGTGGCAGTAAGCGAGGAAAATAACAAGATAAATGAAATTTTTGCAGCTGCTAGTAAAATATTGAGAATCTGCACTTTTTTATTGATCTTTATGATCCTGTTGCCAAGAGCCACTTTGCGGTGACAAAATATGTTGACAAGTGCATATCTCACTGCCATGAAAAATGTGGTAGAAGATTCTCCTTATGTCTGCAGTGTTATACAAGGAACAAATTGCATTGCTACAGCCAATTCTTTATAGAAAGTCTAAATTTAAGGCCTACCAACCCTAAACACTTTTATCTTGAACTTCAGAATAATGTTTGTAGCAATTCTTCACTCAGAAAACTGGTTGAGGCCTAACTTTTTTTTTTGGTCTGTAGATGTTTTTCTGCCTTACATAAGCCGTTATAAAAAATGTTCATTTCTTGGTACTTTGACTGTATCACTTTGGTATGTAATCCTTCAGCAAGAGTGGACCGTTCTTCTTGTATATATTGAATTTCTATCCATCTCAGAGGAGTGTGTTTTACTGTTCCATGTGAAGCATAAGGGAAAAGCCACTGCAAAGTGATAACATTTGTCTTTTATCCTGTGTCTGATTCCAATCTAGCACAGTTTTTGCTGCCATGTAAATGTCTTAACTGCAGAAGTATCACTCTGAAGCTATTTACATCAGTGCAAGATCAGGATAAGGCTCTTGTTTTTATGCTAAAGACATAAGGATTTTTCCCTTTCCCCGCCGTGTTCCCACTTCAGTGGTCTAGAAATACCCAGGGTTCTATCACAGGAACAATGTGTGCAATAAGTTGCACACTTATAGTAACACTCATTTACACATACTAAATTATTTGCACTGCCCTCACATTCCATGTAGTGGAAGATTTTAACACTGCATGATCCAATTAATCCCATTATTTTATTTCCCCCAAGTCAAAGTCTGTTTTTCTCATCAACCCAAGGTCTCTCTTTTAAAGGTATATTACTGCCATGACAGGTCACTCCACACACTATCTCAAAGGTCTTGCTGAATGTGTTTATTCGTTTAATTTCTCTTCACAAAAGAAATGTTGTCTACCCTAAAATATGTTAACTTTTGCAGGTGACAAATGCAAAGCTGTTTAAATGGCTGTACTTGCTGATCTGTGTACATCACTCAGATGATTATACCATGTAAGCAGAAAGTACCATTCTAAAATCCCCCTGAAACACACTTTGCAAGAAAATACCTGTATTTTAATGGTATCTTGGTCCTTCTGAAACCTTAGTGTTTAATATATGCTAGATACAACTTGTCTGTAATGTCGTTAGCCTGTGTTACAGGAACGAAGTCCTTCTCTAATGACAGATTTGGTTTTAACACAACCAGTAGGTTATTCATTTAGTTATCTGCAGAAATGCTTCCAAAACAATGAATTTCTACTGTAATACCATGTACTATAAGATGAGAATGCTCTATTCCTAAATTATGCCATGTTTTCCTTTTTCTTGATTAGGTCAAATATATTCTACCGGGCTTGTATAGATATCCCCAGGGGCACTGAGCTGTTAGTGTGGTACAACGACAGCTACACGTCTTTCTTTGGAATCCCTCTCCAGTGCATTGCACAAGATGAAAATTGTAAGTTCTTTCTTGCATTTCTAGCTGTGTAAGCCATAATTCCTCTTTCGTGCCTAACCAGATACATCATAGAGCATTTTAGAGGGGGCTCTGTCCCTGGAACTTCAACACCTGTCTGGATGGAGCTTTGAGCAATCTGTTCTGGTGGTGTCCCTGCCCTTGGCAGGGGAGCTGGAACAAGATGATCTTTAACCATTCTATGATTCTCTGATTCTATGGCATTTAATGAAAGTTGCAGTATATTTAAGGTGAGGTGATACACTTACACTGCAAAATTGTGGTATGGTTAGAATCACTGTTCTGCATCAGTGATTAATTAATGTATTGCAAACAAGTTTGTTTGGTTCTCTCAGTTGTTACTAGACCTATCACAAAACCCTGTATTGCCAAAACAGTAATGCATTGCAAACCCACAGGGCCTCTGTTGGTGATTCTTTTTTTCTATTACCTCTGAGCATGTTGAGAAAAGCTTTGACTGACAGATTAAAGAGGTTAGATCCTTGTGGTTAAACATAAAACCCTACTTTTAAAAATACCAGCTGAATGTAAGCACACTGAAATGACAATAAATCTCTATTCCATCCTGACCATCCCCATTTTCATCCATTCTTTTACCTGTTCTCAACATTTTATTTCTCGTTTGCTAGGGATACTCATGAAACTAAGCATGAATAGTTACTTTTAACACAGACAAAATCTAGTGCTGGATACCTATGTCTGTAATAAAAATGGTTGATCCAGGCACATCCTTCAGTCCTACTGCTTGTGTGTGAGATTTGGTTAGAGCTTTTGGCAACTATATGTATCTATATAGTGGGAGAAAACAAGCGTGCACTGTTGACTTTGGTCTAAAATAACTCTGTGACTGCCCACACTCAGCAAATGCTGTATAAGGTGTATGTTTTTGGTCCTGGACTTGGACACTTTAATAGCCTGAACTGCTAGGAAGAACTAGGGTCTTTTAGCAACTTAAATACTGAATCATGCAGCAATTAAGCAGCAAGATAGCAGGGACTAAACTGTCGAAAATAAACATCCTTTCTCATATTGAGTTTTCTGTTGAGTCTGTTGAGTTTGAGAAAAGTTAAAAAGAAATTTAGTTTCTGGCAGAAATATTTGCTGATAAAAGCCATGCTCTGGAGTGTACAATTTAGAAATATTATTTTTTCTTTCAGAAAGTCAAGACTACAAAAATTTTATTTGAAAATCATTATGGATAATATCTATAAATATTGTCTCTTGCGATTTCTCTGTGAGACAAACCAGAGTTTCATCCATAGAGACACTGACATGAGTAGATGAAATTAATCTCTTGGAGACATCTGCAGACTGGTATAGGACTTCAGTCCCACCTAAACTCCCAGAATGTACCTTCTGCTTATCTTCTGCACAAGGGTATTGTCAGCAGCACAAGTTCTGCCTATATTCCTTAGATCTATAGTAGCCTGATCTCACTGCTTCTATGGACTTCTATGACCACAATTTAAATAAAATAAAATAAAATAAAATAAAATAAAATAAAATAAAATAAAATAAAATAAAATAAAATAAAATAAAATAAAATAAAATAAAATGGTGATCTCCTTCTTCTGACTATATTGAGGCAAAATGATAGCATACAAATTGCTCCTGATACTGAAGAGACATAGAAGATGAATTCTGTGTCTGGAAACTTGAGATAGACAGATGCATGAATGCAAACCTACTTAGAAATGAGGTTCTCAGATACTACAAAAAAGAATAGATTAGGATGGACCTTAACTGATATAAATTAAATATCTTCTAATGATATAATATTTGAATTGTTATGATTGATCATAGATATTAGAACAGAACACTAAAGCAACTGGCATAATTTAAAATATTACTAAATATTAAGTTGTGGTTGTTTTGGGGATTTTTTTTTTGTTTGTTTGTATTTCTTTTGCATTAAATAATATTGACTGAGTCCGGCTTACAACTGAAATTCTCATGTTTGCTCTTAGAAATCATGATTTGCTCATATTTGTGCTTATCATCATGATTTACCAAAACACAGCTGTAGTTTCTAATCATCAGTTTAATACATGCTATGTACCTATTTGTACATATAAACAGTTTGTAACCAGATTTGTGTATTGAGACTTATATGTATATAACACATTTAATTTAAAAATTTCCATGAAAATAATAGCGCATGGGCCTGAGTCTGCCAAAATTAGAAAGCATTAGAAGTTACTCAGTCCAGTGGCCTAAATTATGTTTATTTTTACATTGTGGTGCAAGCTTTTGTCAGCTGACTATTTTTCCACAGGACCCTTGCCTCATTCACTGCACGATCTACATGGCTCTCAAGGTGTGAGGCAGCTGTTCCATTTCTTCTACTTGCTTGACCTCCTACCTTTCTTATCACAAAACATTCAAATTCAGCACTAAATCACTTCTCTGTGAAAATCATATTGCATTTGTCGCTGAAATATCTGAGTGCCTCATCAGCCATAGTTAATTGACGATCATAAGACTGGAAACAATTTACATGGGACTTTAAAACATTTTCATACCTGTTTTGTAGGTGGGAAACGGATGCACAAAGATCTCTCTGCCTATACTTTGCAGTGTTTCATGGTGACCTACCTGCTATTAACCTCAGGCATGAGATACATGATGAAGTCCCTGGCTTCTTACTGCATTGGCAGTGTGACCATCTGTGAGATGCAATGGTGTAATATCCTCAGAGGCCACCCTTTTGTAGGAAGAAGGAACTATTGCTGCAGTGGATATTTAAGCCCTCTTGTATCTCAAGAAGGGTCCCGGCAGGGATTTTTTTCTCCATGCTCTCAAAATTCATGTTTGCCTGTGATATAGCAGTCAGACATGCTGACTGCAACATGCAGAGTCAGGGTATCACAAGAGGTGCAGCTTTTTCTTTCAGATGACAATCCCATTGTGTAATAGAAATATATCACAGTCAGGCTTCTCTGGGTCCTTTCAGTCTCAGACACTCCCTTGCATGAATTTTCATTTCAGTGTCACAAAATCAGCACCATCCATTCAGATCACTGTCTCATTCAAGCCCTTCTTTTCTTTTTTTTTCCTTTTTTTCCTTTTTTAAATTTTTTTTTTGGTACTTTGTTAAAATAAAACTGTTTCATTGTAGTGTCAAGAAAATGGATGTTGATTTTTTTGGTGTCCCAAAATTGTATTAGTTTTAAAAAGGCATAAAAAGAATCTTATTTACTTTTCTTGTTTTCTCCCAGTGAATGTCCCTTCGACTGTAATGGAGGCCATGTCCAGACAAGACACCCTACAGCCATTTAATAAAAGTAGCAAACTATCCCCTGCCACTCCACAGCGATCCATAGTATTTCCACAGACTCCGTGTAGCCGAAATTTTTCTCTCCTGGATAAGTCTGGGTCCATCGAGTCAGGATTTAACCAGATCAGTGTCAAAAACCAACGAGTTCTTGCAAGCCCAACTTCAACAAGCCAACTAAATTCTGAGTTCAGTGACTGGCATCTTTGGAAATGTGGGCAATGCTTTAAGACTTTCACCCAGCGGATCCTCTTGCAGATGCATGTGTGTACGCAGAACCCCGACAGGTAAAGCCCAGGCTCTCTTTATTTCTGTATCTACTGATAGCCAGATCCACTGCTTTCTTCTTTTATCAAGCTGTTATCATTTCAAAACCAAACCATTATTATGGGGAGCCTGTATGACATAATTCATCTGCAGCTGCGTGAAGTAAGCTGATAAAAACTATTGCTTGCCTTCACTATTTGTAAAAACATTCAGCGCCTAAATGTGCAGATAAAAGGAAATAGCTAAGGATATAATCTTGTTTTTAGAATGGTTTGGTACATCTGATGGAGGCAACAAAATAAAATGAAAATTTATGAATATCATAGATGGAAGAAATGAGGTCAAGATAATTAAAAGTCTCTCTGTCTTCCAAAGATAATCTAACTTGCTGCTCAGTGGCTGTCACAGTCATTTCAGGGTTCACCTATAGTGTGCAATGCGTATGAACTTAATTAAGTACTAAGAGGTAATGAATTGGAATTTTTTGCTTAGTACTATTTTTCTTCATAGCATGCAAACCCATAAATCGTACAAAGCTGTCAAAAGGAAATACCTACTCCACCAGTGATGTGGAGGAAAACAGATGCCACTTATTCAATAAACTAATATCCACACAGAAGAAAAATGTTGACTAGATACCTCAGAGTCAAAGTTGGTTTGAAAGTTTGTCAATACAGAATTTTATGGCTGTGAACTGAGGATGAAATTTAGCTGAACAAGTGAATTAAAATTTCAGGTACTCTGACCGGTGGCACAGTAAATATAATGGAACCATTATTTATGAATCAAAGCTGGTTTATTTGACAATTTTGATAGCTGGCAGGACAAAAGACAAAAATCAAATTAATTCAATAAAAAAAGGCTGCCTGTATTTTGTCTCTTCTTCAGCTGTGAAGATTTGAGCATAACAGCTAAATCCCTGAAAGGCGTTCCAAAAAGCAGCATTTAATTGTGAATTAGAGTTAAAAATACCACTACCAAAAAAGCAGCAAAGACTGAGTCTGTGTATGTGTTTGTGTGCATGTCTATGTCTCCTCGTGTACTTTGTGTGCTATCTACATGTACACAAATGTTTTTGTGATTCTATGGGTATGGAGAGAATAAATCCATTTTTCCGAAGAAATGTCAAGCATGTTAGGGACTAATTGGATTCTAAGCTAATATTAATAAAAATTAAAAATTGATAATATTGTGAATGTGAACAGACTCTTTCAACATTTTTCTGGATTTCATGCTTGCCTCAGCAGAAGCAAATGCCTTGCTAGGGAAGTTGTAGGACAAAACTGGTAATTTAGGTGTACAATGCAGAATATGGGTCCTGAAAGGTCTGCTCTCCTACATTCCATGGGCTTTTGTGTTTCTGGTATTAAAGCATCCTAAGCATACTGTAAAGCATAAAAAGGTGCATCCTGGAAGAATCTAGACACTGGAAAAGGCATGTTGTGAGGTCCTCCACATACTTTTTCAGTGATTCACCCAATCAGGTGTGACACCTAGATTTCACCCTTTGTTTTAACCAGTGACTTCCTTTGTGAAGAAGCAAGTTGCAGATAATAGTTACTGCAAGAAGGATCTCTCTTAATGGCACTATTCTCCGCTCTAAGTGACAGCTAAATATTTATTTTGTCAGAGAAAGGAAATGAGGATAAATCTGTCTTACCATTAGATCTTTCATTGTGGAGGTGAGAGATTAATTTTTTAAAATTAATTTATTACTTTTTTATTTATTTCCTCCTAAGCAGCTTGTGTCAAATATTGTCTGAAACACAGACTGGATTTCTGGTCCTCAGTCTTAAAAGTGATCATTCTCATTAGTAGGGTGCTGATTCATGGTGTATTACCTCTCAGTCCCTCCTGTGCCTACCCAGCCAGCAGCTTCCTCAGGGAAGTCTGGAGCATTGTCAGTTCATCTACCCTAGGGCATAGTAGGAAATCATCTTGCTATGATTAAGGTCATTGCAATTCATTCCATGCTTGAAATTACCATAAATAACTGCCCTAGGATCTGGGTTATCATATCCTTGCTTGGAAACCTTTACAGTCTGAGCTTACATCACAGGAAACTTTTTGTCTTTTAGTGGGTGCCAGTTATTTAGTGATACAGTGTCTAGAAAAAAGGGGCCTTTGGTTTCTTAAACACTTTGCATTTTTCTAGATGAAAAATTTTTACAGTGTTGTACAAAATTTCCAGGAGACATGAAGGTAAGGTATGATTTGTGAAAGAATACCTGCTTGCCAGCCCCAAGTGCTGGATACAGCTCTCTGGTTTTTATTTTCTCAATGACATCTGCAGCACTGCCCCAGCTGATAAACAACTCCTCATTTATTGTCAGCAATTTGTAAGCACACCAGCCACTGCATCTTTGATGTGACTGAAACAGCAGGGCCTATCATCTCTAGGAAATAGACTTCAGTCTGTCTGCTCTGGCTTAGTATTTGTTTTGCAACAGCGCTGTGCAGGGAAAACAACCTTTGAATCTGTACAGGAGTCTGATTCATGGTCTGAAATACAAGAAAGGCAGACTACTTGAAGCTTGAGAAATCCAAACAAAGATAATACAACAACTGAGATTAAGAAAACATCTAAATGAGAGCAGACATAAATAGGCCATAATATCCGCAATTCCATGAAGTAGTAAGAAATAAATGATCCTATTTATCAGACTGATCACTTAATAAGTAAAAATAATTTTAAAACATGATGAATCCCAAATAGGAGAAATTATTAAAATCTTCTGCTGTGGTTTTGGTTTTATTTAAAGATTAATAATTTAATTTAAAATCACTTTTAATTTTTTACTGGTTTACTTATATACTTCTCTCTTTCCACAAAAAAATTTAAGTTTGTTACATTTTTTAGGGCTTCTCTTTGAAATTAATGGTAATTGGGGTTGAAGTGTGTGTGAGAGGTGGAAATTTAAATTTGTAAAATCTTGAACTCGAGGACCTTCTGAGCCTTTAAGACTTGCTTAAGCCTTGACCAGACAGAAACAGTTTGAGAAGATATTTCTGGAAGCAAGAGTTGGAAATCTTTTTTCGTAGGGTTTTTTTTTGTTTATTTTGTTGGGGTGGTGGTTTTCTTTTGTTTGTTTGTTTTTCTTTTTTTTCTTTTTGAAGTTTTTTAAGGTTTTATTATTATTATTATTATTATTATTTCCTCCCTTCTTCTGCAGAAATTCCCAACAATCCTGTTTGGAAGGCTCAAAAACGAGGATACCAAAACTCCTTATTACAATGAACAATTTTTATTTGGTTTTTTTAACAGCAACAACTTTTCTGATAATGACACAGTCTTTTTTTAATGACAGCAGCCTTCCACATCACTCTGATCACCAGATTCAGGATACATTGTTGTTCAGGGAAGGCAGAACGCTTCAGTTCTCAAGACTTCTATGTGTCATATTTTCATGTACAACCTGTACATCTGTATGATATATATTCTCATTGATTGCCAGGGATTCAAGCTGAGAATCTGAGGGAAAGCACAGTCCATAAATGTGTTCATGGATGATAGATTATGGATGTGATCTGGCACTCACAATTCTTCTTTAGTCAAAAGATATTATACTCATATTTTGCAATATCACCTCAATAATAAATAGTAAGCATGTTTTGTTTTGTTTTGTTTTTCTTAAGAGGAAGTTGAAGTTACCAGCTTAATAGATGTTTTTCTCTAATATCATGGCTTAGTCCATTTTGTGTTTATATTTTCTTTATAGGTTCTGTGTCTTTGACCTTGATGCTCTCCCCAAGTCCACTAATTGATTTGAACCTCTCCAAAACAGACTTCTAAAAAATAAGTGTTTTGAGCGAGAGTTGTCTATTTCTGTGTATTGAGTATTGCTCTGTTAAAGTGCTGAATTTAATGCTGGTTCTTGCATAATCTTCGCATAAAGGTTTGCAAGTGCCCAGTACTCAGAGCTAGTAACAATAACAGGTCTACAGAGCAGAAACTCTCCCTGACAGCCTCAGAAGCTTGCATATGCTCCAATGCTGGCTTTCTGCTTTGGCCGGTTTCTTCCCAAGCATTTGTAGCAGATGATTTGTAGCAGATGAACTCCCAGCAGGTCCAGCTCTGCCATCCCTGCTGCTGCATGGTACCTGTGGTGCTCAGGATGGCAGCCGTGCTGCTTGAGGGGAGCACCAACCTGGCAGGGGATGTGGAGTGAATCCCCCGTGGCTCTGCTGTCGCTTGGGATGTGGCTGTGTGCAGGTTAGCAGTATCCTGAGGTGTCACTTTGCTCTCCAACCTTAATTCCACTTGCTAGAAGAAGGCACTCCTCAAAAATACCTTCCTTTGAGAGCAACTGTGAACTAACTCCTCCGACTGCAGCTGTGCTCTTAAAAAGCTGAGCATTGCATAAAGGCCAGATCCTGAAAGCTGATGCTGGCCCCACTTCAGACTGCACTGCTTGTGGGGTTTGTGCAGAGGCTGTGGCATGGCATCCTCCCCCCTATACCAATGAGAAATGCTGTCCTGGATTCAAGGGAGCCCTGTGCCCCACTCTTTGAGACTGTGAGATCAATCACCTTTTTGAAGCTCAGGAGCAAAGAGGAAGTCAGGAAAAAACACCAGGACGCCTGCATGGATGAATGGGGAACTCCTGGATTAATTCAAAGGCAGAAAGGAAGCCTCCAGAGAATGCAAGCACAGACAGGTAGCCTGGGAGATATACAGACAGGTTGTCTAAGTAGCCAGAAATCCCTTTGGGAAAGCTAAAGCCCTGATAGGATTAAATGTGGGCAGGGACATCTAGGACAACAAAAGCTACTATTGTTACATTAGTGATAAGAGGAAGACCAGGGGAAATGCAGGACCTCTCTAAAGGGAAGCAGGAGGCCTGGTGACCTAGGACATAGCAAAGGCTGAGCCAGTCAGCAACTTAACTGGCAAATGTTCCAGTCACACCACTCATGTCACAGAAGGCAAAAGCAGGGACTGGGAGAATGAAGAGCTGCGAGATCAGATTGAAGAACATCTAAAGAATCTGAAGATGTGCAAGTCCCTGGGGCCTGGTGAGAAGCATGTGCATGCCCTGAGAGAAATGGTGGATGAGGTGGCTAAGCCACTATCTGTCATATTTGAGAGGTCATGGCAGTCTGGTGAAGATCTGCTGATTCAAAAAGGGGTAACATAACCTCCACTGCTAAAAAGAAAGACCTGGACAACTACAGGGCAGTCATTCTCACCTTCGTACTTGGCAAGAGCATGAAGCAAATTGCCCTGGCGACTAGGGTAAGGAACATGGAAAATAATGGGGTGACTGATGACAGCCAAGGCGATTTCACTAAGGGCAAATTTGTCATGCCTGACAAATTTGGTAACCTTCTACAGCAGTGGTTACAGAGTTGGTGAATAAGGAATAGAGACTGAGGTAATCTACCTGGACCTGTGCTAAGTGTTTGCACCCAGCAGCCTTGTCGGTGAAGTGAAGAGACATGGATTTATTTGATGGTCAGATCTCTCAATGGATAAGGAATTGGCAGGAAAGTTGCACTCAAAAGAGTGCAATGGCTCAATCTCCAAGTGGAGACTAGAGCTATTCCTTAGAGGCTGCTATTTGGGCTGATGCTACTTAGCACAGCAATGTTTTTTGGTGACAGGGACAGTGGGACCGAGGGCGCCCTCAGCGAGTTTCCTGATGACACCAGGCTTTGCAGGGCAGGTGACATGCTGGATGGAAGGGATGCCACCCAGAGTGACCTTGGCAGGCTGGAAAGGTGGGACTGGGTGAGCATCATGAAATACAACAAGAGCAAGTGAAAGTGGTTCAGGGCAATCTCAAGCACAAATACAGGCTGGGTGGGGAGTGGACTGAGCACATTCCTGAGGAGAAGGACTCAGATATGTTGGGGGATGAGAAGCTGGACATGACCCAGGTGTACACTTGCAACACAGAAAGGCAAATGTGTCCTGGGCTGTGTCAAAAGCAGGATGGGCAGGAAGTGATTCTCCCCCTCTATTCAACTCTTGTGAAACCCCACCTGGAGCACTGCATCCAGCTCTGGGGATTCCAACATTAGAAGGATGTGGATCTCCTACAGAGAGTCCAGAGGACGATCCCAAAAATGATCAGGGGCATGAAGACAGGTTGAGAGAGTTTGGGCTGTTCAGGGTAAAGAAAAGAAGGGCATAGGGGCACCTTATATGAGCTTTCCAGTACACATAGGGGCCCACAAGAAATCTGGAGAGAGACTTTTTTTATGATGGCATTTAGTGATAGAACAGGGGATAATGACTTTAAACTGAAAGATGGTAAATTTTGATGGGAAGTAAGAAAGAAATTCTTTAGTGTGAGGGTGATGAGACAGACTTGAAATTTTCCCAGAGAAGTTGTCAATGCCCTGTTTTGGGAATGATCTAGGCCAAATAGAATGGGGTCTTGAGTGGAAGATGTCCTATAGGAATGTGCCCCCACTTGACAGAGTGACAAAAATATCCTTTGTCCCCTCAAAAAGGAAATAAGCACAGAAGTTTCTCTCCTCAATTAGGTGAAAAGACATCTCATAGGACCCGGGGGTCTTCACCTCAAACTTAAGGATAGCTAATTAGACAGGAGTCACAATTTACTATAAAAAGAAGAGAAAAAATAAACTAACTGCTTTTGTGAGGTGTTTCACCGGGGGCAAGGACCTTTTGCACCTGGTTTGGTTTTTCTCTGCAAAGAGTTTTGTTTATTTTGCCTTTTATTAAAACCTTTTTGTTTCCAACACTGCCACAGAAGCCATCCTGATGATTTTATGCCTTCTAAGGTAGCTGAGTCATCTTGGGTGTGAAATAGATCTCAAGAGCTTATGAGACCTGGCTTGAGGAGACTCATATTTCACCATGTCCCTGCCCATAGAAGGGGTTGGAAACAAGATGGTCTTTAAGGCCCCTTTCAACACAGACCATTCTATAACTCTATGATCATGTTGGCTTTTTACTTCTTAGTCATCAACAGGGAGAAAAACACTTTCAATCACATGCCAATCTCTCCTTTCAGCTGGTGCTTTTCCAGCTCTTTCTGAGGGAAAAGAATACAGTGCTGTGCTATTTTGTCTCACTGGGCTGAGTTTCAATGACAAAGTTACAAGTATTCAGGAGCTTGCCCCTACAAGAAATTTCTAAGATTACACTAGAATTCCATATGCCCCTTGAAAAGAGCAAATTCACTTCTGACAAGGCCACACTAAAAACATATTAATCATAAAGGAAATAGTTTGAAAATGCAGTGGAAAATAATGATTGGATTCTCTAAGGTTCTAATAATTCAAAGAGTTAATAGTTTATGATGTAGAAAATAAATTTATAACACTTAGATACACTTAGGAGTCAGAATTTGGAAAATATATTCTTTTGACAGAGGAATAGTAAAAGACAAATAAAGCTATGTCAAGTTTGCTAAACGAAAATCTAGAAAGAATTAACCTAAATGTACAGCTGTCTCTAAGTAGCTATTTCAGATGAAAGCATATGGATTTTTCTAGTCTTTTAACGTGCTTTGTACATATTAGGGGTTCTACATTCCTTGCCCAAAGCATGAGCTTTGGTGAGGTTCAGTAAGCCTTATAGGGAAGCCTCACTTTTTTACTGATCCCATGCATGATGTGGTTTCACCCAGAAAAATATCAGCTGCAAAGTAAGGAAATTTTAAGAAAGGAAAAGACCTCACCAAAGAGCAAAATCATTCAAGAGATTGTTTAGCTTAGAAGGCAAAATTTATTCCATAGTGTTTTAATTTTGGAAAATGCTTGCACAACTTGGAAAAGCTCAAATTATAAATTACCACAAAACCTGAAAACTATTACATTAGAATTGCTCTCAGAATTTCAGTTTGGATGGCCTATATTCCTATACGGGCCATCATAGAGTCAGAGACTGTAGGATTAAGATTTCCAGAAAAAGCTGGTGGATTCTGAATGTCAGTAAACCTAGATAGCTTATCAATGATGCATGGGATTCATAACAACAGTGTAAAATTTTTCCAACAGGAAAATTTTCTTCTGGGTAAGTAGATTTCCCTTCTTTAAGCTCAAAAAGAAAGATGTGAAGCTAAAAGCTCCTATGTAACTAGGTGTTCTATAAAAAAACATTAGAACTACTTTTGATGATTGTCAGAACATCACTCTCATCTGCACATGGCTGTAATCAGTTTAGCTGCTCTTAACTGTAACTTAAAATTATGATCTGGTAAGATTTTGATTCGCGTGGATACTGTGAAAGTACGATATGAGTGTTGGTTATTCCAAGGAAATGAGTTTTTCTGAGCTGCCAGTACATTCAGTCCAGCAGCGGATTTTTGAAAGCACAGCCTACGAGGACCAACATTTCTGTCCCTTTGTTGCTGTTCCTCCTTGTCTGCAGAGCTGTGTTATAGCGGGGTCACCATCTGAACTCATTGTCCCGGTGCAGACAAAAGTGATGGCAGAAGACACAACTGCTGCATCAAAGGCAGGCGTGCTCTGCCCATGTCAATGCACTCACTGAACCGAGCACAGCTCCTGCTCAGGCCTTCAGCACCACTTTCATTTTTTTTTTTGAAAAATAACATATTGATTTTATCTTCTTCCAAGAAAAAAAAAAAAAATCCCGAGCACAGGAAAATTGTTACCAGAGAACAGAATGATAACTTCTGTACTTATTGAATATAATTATTTCTTTTCTCTTTGAAAAATAGTAGCGTCCAAAAGTTGTCAGAAGTTGGCGTATTTAAATCTGCAATTGTGCAAATTAGAGCATTTTTAAGATGTTACAGTATTTCAATGCATTTTTAGGCTCTCTTTTTAAAATTAATTTTGCCTAATGTATGTCATTTACATAAGCTTTAAAAAAATTAGGCATTTTAGCATTAATTAGAATTACTTGGACATAAACTTGGATAAATTCATCCTCTGCAAAGAGAAGGGTAACTTCTTCAACAGTTTTTCTCTCAACATGTGGATCAATCAGATAAATGGAGTCAAAGGGATCTAAAAATTGGTGATCTTTTGCAGGGATGATTTACTTGAGTGTAAGCCAGTGAAATATATTCCGAGTATTTTGTAAAGAAGACATTTATTTTGAGGCAATGAACCCATATTGTTTGCCATGACAATGTTCACCTGTATCTGGTTTGAAATTTTGACTGTTTACAGACAAGTTGCAGTGTGAATTTTCACTGCATTAAGTTAATAACATTGATTTATTTATCACTTTAAAAAATAAAAAGATTATTATTATTTATTAATTCATTCATTCATTAATTCTTTATGTCGCATTGCATCATTTTTTGTGGTTGCTGTTAAAAATAGATAACCAGAGGCTAATAGATGTTAATGGTCTCCTTCACTATTAAAAAAATCAATGTTTCTTGGATACAGAATATATTATTGCTTTATTTTGCTTAAAAGTGCTTCATTACTGCATTCACCAATTATCTCTGTTTTATCAGCTCTTGAAATTTCTTACCAAATTTGATAAATATTTTCTTCAAATTAACTTTGGACTCCAAGACAGGTGAAAACTGGACATGTTACTACTTGTCTTTCAGTAAGAGAAACAGAAAAAGACTTTCTTGGTTTTTGGTTTTTTTAAATATTATCTTACATATTTCTGTGTATCTTTAAGGGCCACATCATCTAAATTACCTTTCCACAGCTTTCATACCTTACTTTCAAACTTGTTAGAGAGTAGTTAGATTTTCAAATGCAAGTAATTAAAATTGTAAGCTATTGAGTTATTGATGAATACTGAGCTATTAATCAAGCTAAAAAATTCTACAATCAGGGTTCAGTGCTCTGAAGCACTGTAAAATAATAGTATTTGTGTTCAGTGATGCAAGTAGCCACAATTAAGCAGTTGACTTGACAAATGAGATAGTTCACTTTATTTTGCACTTAATTGAATTGTACATGCCTGGTCACCATTGTCTCTTTCCCTTTAGTTTTGGTTTCTAGCTATTTAAACATATACATTTATTACGGAGAGAGCAATTAAGTTGTGTGGGCCATTGGCTCTGGAAATGCAGACACCAAGAGTTAAAATGTTGTGTAGGGTAAAAATCATTATTATCCCTCCAGAAAAAAGATCTTAATTTTCTTAGCAAGCAGTCTGATAAGCATTTAGGACTCTGCTACTAAGTTAAAACAAATGTGAAATAGAAAAAAACTCTAGTAGGGTGTTGACATAAAGCCACTTTTATTGAAGAGAAATATATAGACATGGTTTCTTGGCATTTTATTTTAGGTAGCATTTCAGAAGACCAGTGTCACATTGTTGTTGTGTATCCTTTTTTTTCTGTGTTTGCAGTCTGCTTGTTATTATTCTGAATTTGTAACATATCAGTCATTTTGCATGTTTGTTTGTTATGTTTATTTTTAACAAGATGTGTTGATGAAAACCTGAGTTCTGCGTTTCCTTCCGAGATCCCCAAAACAGACATTTTCAATCTAGATGGGAGAAAAAATGTTAATGAAATGTAAAGATTTTCAACTGAAATAACAAAAATAGAAAGATAATTTAAATACAGCAGTCATTTTTTCTAAGTCTCTTATTGAAATAAGTGATCTCTAAAATCCTCCAAAGCAATATGAGGAGTTTAATTGTGAATAGCTACAGAATAACGACAGGATGTGCACATAACCATCAGATATGCATTTGCAAGTAAGGCTGTAGCTCACACCAGCAGACAGGATTACACGGATCCCTCAGCTCCATGTGTGTGGATCTTTTCTTTTTGACTAAGGAGTGCTGTTGAGTTTGAGAGAACGAAGGCAAGCAGATGCGTACTGCAGGCTCACTGGTTTGCTGATTTATGGCTTATGGTCCCATAGACTCTCTTTTAATTCCTGCCCAAGAGTTTCACATTTGCTAAAGAGGTTGTGCAGTTTTGGGTTTGCGCTTCCCAAGAAAGACGCAGAGAAGCGCGCCCGCTTTTCTCTTTGGAGATCCTTGGGAGGCTCAGGAGCCCCCGTCCCGTGTGGTTTCCTGCTGGTGCCAGCAGACAGCACTGACGCTGCCGTTTCCCTTCCCACCGCAGGCCCTACCAGTGCGGCCACTGCTCGCAGTCCTTCTCGCAGCCCTCGGAGCTGCGCAACCACGTCGTGACGCACTCCAGCGACAGGCCCTTCAAGTGCGGCTACTGCGGGCGCGCCTTCGCCGGGGCCACCACGCTCAACAACCACATCCGCACGCACACCGGGGAAAAGCCCTTCAAGTAAGTACCTGAGGCCAGCGGCATCTGCCAGCTGAGATTAGGGGGGGGAAATGCATTGCTGCTGCTCACCAGCATCGCCAGCACTCGGCTGATGATCCCTTGAAAGCCAAGGTCAGACCATGAGGTGCCACAGGGCTTGTAAGGGTTGCAGGATGAAGAGAGAGGCAAGAAATGTTGACTTCATGTTCAGAAGGCTTGATTTGTTATTTTATTATATATATTACATTATTACTATACTAAAAAGAATAGAGAGAAAGTTCTCAGAAGGTTAGCTAAGCTAAGAATAGAAAAGGAATGAATTACAAAGGTCTGTGTCTCAGAGAATGAGACTTAGCTCTGCTGTGAGTGGTCAGTAAATCTAAACATTCACCTGAGACTAATCACGGATCTACCTGTTGCATTCTACACCAGCAGCTAACCACTGTTTACACTTTGTTGCTGAAGCTTCTCAGCTTCAGCAGCAAAAATCCTAACGAAAGGATTTTAATGAAAAGATGTCTGTGACAATGAGGTGAAACAGCTAGTGGTGCTGTTAAAATCAGAATTTATATGGCTTTGATTTTGAGTTTCTTGAAAACCTTGCGCAATCTTCTGTTCTCTAATGATACCTTGATTATTTTAATTAAGTGACAAGCTGCTGCCAGAGAACCACAGCTGAAAATATGATCAAGACTGAGATGGGCCATGTTGTAAGAACATTAATATGATTCTTTGATGTCTATATACTGAGGTAGATGGAGCTTCACTTAAAAGCTAATTTGGCTCTAGTTATATATGGGGAGGAATATGCACCTCCTTTTAGTCTCAGAATCACTGAATAGAAAATGTAACTCTGTGGCATAAGTTTTGAAAGATCATAGTAATAAATTGAAAGTGTTCAGCTGTCCGAAGTATAAGGAAAAAAATGTCGCCTAATAAAGATGATTTTACATTAAACAGATTTCGTTAATTTCTGAAGTTTTCAATTACTGATATTAAAGCTAAGCACATACCTGTCTCAGAAATCTTCCAGCAGTGCTCATTTCCAGCAATAGTACAGCTGATCCTGATATTTTACCTTCTGTTGTGCAAGACTCTGCCTACTAAAGAGGAAGGGCTCTCCAAAGCAGAAGAAATATATCCCATGTTTGTGTCTTTGTCTTGGCTGAACCGACAGGCTCAGGGTACATAGATGTGGTCACTGGAGCAATTCCACCTAATGTATCGATATCACTTCTTTTGGAAGCTTCCTGGATGTTCCTAGGAGGAAGGGGAATATGTGTAGAAGGTGTGTGTCTCTCCCAGTTCTGCGAGTACTGTCTGTTCTCTTTCTACTTTTCTCTGTTTGACCTTTTTTTCCACTTTTGCCAGACAGTGCTTTTGATCTGGTTAGTGTAAGGGAGCTCGTCCTGTCAGAACCCCCCATAACAGCCCCACAGAGATACTGGTGAGCACACTTTGCCTCCATATAAGGCTGGAAGGAAGCACAGCCTCCACATATGTCTCTGCTGGGGGCGAGGGGGCAGAGCCAGGAGCAAAATGCTGCATATCCAGTACAGAAGGATTGGCATGGCAGGAATCATGGCTAGGACGTCGTGGAGGCTCAGAACATCTAAATATCGACTTCTCTTGAGCCAGTCTGTTGAATGCTCAGAGCCCACAGAAAGTGAGCCAAAAATGGTGCGAGCAATCAGATTGATTTTATCTAGTTGCTCTGTAAATAGATTTTAGTAATTAATGGAAGGGGTTTCCGGGTCAAAACGGAAAATAGATTTCGTTTAATGTTAAGGTGTTACTTATGTGTAACCTTGTTGACTCCACTTAATTTTTTTCCTTAACGTCCTCTTTTTGTCATGTTTCCAATAGATCTGCTATTTTGCCCAATTTAGAGTCATTATTTTTCCCCTTTGGTATACTAATTTTTTACCCTTTTCAAAAATGGACTCAATTACAGCACAATTTCATTTGTGAGAGAGCTTAATGTATGTAATACAACTAACAAGAGGTCTGGGTTTGTTTTTTGTTTTGCTTTGTTTTGGTTAGTTTTTGTGGGGTTTTTTGGTTTTTTGATTTTTTTTTTTTTGTTTGTTTGTTTGTTATGTTTTGCCCTGCTCGAGTGGAAGCATTTAAGTATTCCAGGATGTATCTGCAACTTAAGTTGCGGGACAGAGCAACAACAAAAAAAAAGTGTATACTTTATACTGGTTCTTTATGAGGCATGGCATAATTTCAACTGCGCAAGGTGTTTCTTTAGTTTCTTCCTCAAGCACAAGAAACAGTAGCACCATTTTCTCTCTGGAAGTCTTGTTGAAGGTATTTTCACTTAGCTGACTAGTAACTTCATGTGAAGCTGAAACTGGAGCTGCAGGTTTTCCCATCCCTGCTAGTCAGATAAGAGGACACACAAGCCTTGGTCCTGCAAAGCTGTTCAAAAGGGCAGATTTGTCTCTCATGCAGGACTACTTGCATTTGAGAGAGGAGGAGCAGAAAATTATCCAGAAATCAATCTATCATCTCTGCTGGAGAAAAAAGAAAAAAGAGCTGCAACTCCTCTTGATGTCTCATCACTGTTTGGATCCTCCTTTGGAAAAGGGTTGCACAAGATCTGGTTTTAAGAAAGTTTAGGAAAAGGCGCTCAACAAATTCTATTAAGCAAGAACCATAAATAGAACAAGCAAAATATCTGTCTCTTGATCATGTGATTTAGGTTTTAAATGTTTGTTTATGAAGAATTTTGAGTATACACTTACACACAAAAACATAAAAAAAAGACAGAAAAGCCAACTGAAACAGTGTTCCTGTACCTCAGAGAAGTTTGTATTTGTGGTGATGCACACACTTCATTTAACTAATATTTTAATATTAGGAAGAATTGCCACGCATGGATAGTGATAAATTACTTAAATTCTAGCTAATTTATTTAAAATAACTTAGCTAATTCTAGCTAAGTTATTTTAAAATAACAGGTATAATTTTGAAGGTGCTTCTGCTGTGAATGCAATCTCATGATTACTAACGCAATAGGGCAGCTGTTTTCATATGTGCTTATAGACAAATTACACTCAGCGTGGATTAAATCAGCAAAGTTAAAAGCCAAGTATGTTTGTATGCATATTATTTCCAGAAGCTGGTTTTAAAAATGATGAACACTGGTGACAGTATTTTCAAAAATATTTTAGATTAATTGTTTTGTGAGAGGATGTTTGGGATTGGTTAAAAAGCTTTTTCTGTGAGAGGCCATTTTCTTTGTAGGTCCTAGGTAAATTTGGATGTATGGTCGAAGACTTTTCTATTTTCTTTTCATTAAGATAACAATGCTAAGTGAGGTTATCTGTAGTCAAAGCTTTAGCTGAATTTGACTTTTCATGTCATCACAAGCTATCAAGCCAGCCACACCACTGAAAAGTTTTTGTGTATTCTTATCTTACTGAAGTCTCCACTACGGCTGCTAGTCTGGGAACAAAGATCTTAAGTAAATTAAAATGCAGGAGAAAAAGGAAAATTATTTGTTAACTCTGTTCTCTTAATTTTTTCTCACCCCCTCCCAGTTTTCATTTGTCTACAGAATCAGGCTTATTCAAAGACTTAAGATTTAGCAGTCAATCCAAAATAATGAAGAGGAAAGATTCTTTCAGCCTCCAACAGCTCACATATTTTACATTGTTACTTACTGAAATACAAAAGTGGTCAGCATTCATTTTAGGATGAATATGTACGTTGTACCTGCAGCGACATCTCAGAGTTGTCAGGAGGGATTCTCTTTGGTTGATAGTTTTTCTTGGATTTTTTACACCCTTCCAAAGGAGTTTAAAATGTACTTGTTCAATGAAATCTTAAAATGTTTATTTTGAGAGTATCAAATTAATGTCTTTTTTTCTAAAATAGGCCCTCAGCATTTTCTCCACCCAAAGCCTTTCACAGAGGTTGACATAAATGTGCAAATTAAACCAATCCTCACTGTCAATGTTTTGAAAGCACTGTGAAGCAAACAAGCAGACCAGTAACAATGAGGGCTATCTAAACAAAATCAGAAACCCCAGTACTGTAGAAATATCCCTGGACTATTGGTGCACTTTGTGAACTTAAGAACAATTCTGTTTACCACCTCCACCCAAGCAAATCATACCAGGAAACCCTGTGGAAGAGTGAAGCCTTGAGCCTGAGGAGGCTGAATGCTTTAGGACATTGCTCCTTACAATTACAGTGTACGCAGACATTGTAAAAGAAGGCAACATGGATCCGGTTTTCACTGATGGTACCTAATTGTTTGAGGACTTTGGAATTGCTTTGGACCTAAATGCACCTAGGGCTGTTTAAATTCCATTCAAATGCCATCAGATGGCCCTAAGTGGAAATTAAATTGTATCTCAGTTAATAAGTGTCATTATTGCCAATACATGTATCTACAGTGCAGGCTTAGCCAAAATTTTGTGTGTCTATCATTCAGGCTTGGGCTCAGTCCCATAGTGGCTTGGTGTGCGGGCACATGAGCTATGGAGTCTTTTTCCTTTCTGACAATTTTGTCCACTGTTCAACTGTCCAACACAACATTAAACACGTCTGGGTTACATACAGGAACATGCACATGAAAACTCACCAATCTCATGGGCAGAGCTTATAGGAGTGGTTATTCTGCTATGATGGGCTGGGAAAGAATGGTTAGTAGAGTACATCACAATCCAGAAGAAAAATATTCCTGCTCCTCTTCCCATTCCTACCTACTGTGAGACAGTAATGCTGACTGCTGTGACACTATTATCTTCACCTTTTCTATCAGTTTGTATCCAGCAGCAACTTCTCTGGACCACATTGAAAAGAGGAATCAGGAGCCTAATACACATCTCTGCCCATAAGCCAGGTACTTATATATCCAAAACTATGGTCCTGAAAACACCACCCACATGATTTGGAAGTACCTAGAAAATCCCAGGCACCTTGGGTAATATCTGAAGGTTATCCAGGTACAAGAGAAAGACAGGGGAATTAAGTGCTTTGTCAGAGGCTTTATTCTGACTTTTGCCCAAGGGCTGTGTAAATGCAGACATCACAGTTTGACCAGCAGCAACACTTGGCGCCCACAGCCTTCCTATTCATAAAGGGTAGGTGCTTGTATCAAGAGGTTTACCCCTTTTCTGTTCTCTCTTTAGCATCCCTCTTTCCTGTGCTTGATGTTAGTGTATCAGCCTGTAGCTGGGAAGGTAGAGCACTCCTACAACAGAGGAATCTTGTGGATAAAGGATGGGAAGTTGTGTCTTAAAGAACTGTGGTAAACCTTGCTCTGCACTTTCACTAACAATGCAAGGGGCTGAGTGAATGCCTGCCCAATTCCAGCCTCCCAGACAAGCCCCAGAAAGGATAAGGAGGCCTGCCACAGCAAATGGTTTTGGTGGGTAACACTGTCTTTGGATCACTCTATAGCCTTCATCCAAGTCACTAATGATGCCTAAGCATCCTGTTAGACCTTATTTCCTTTATTTGGCCAGGCTCTTAAAATCAGGGCATGCCACACCTGCTTTTATAGGTTATGTTGCAACTGTATCACTTACAGCTTAGTTAGGCAAGGATCCAACCCTCCTATTACTCATCAAGCAAAGTACTTGTCTTTGTGGACATCAAAATAACCAAACTATCAAGTTCAAGTAGAGAGTAATATCTCATACAGACTAAGTTAACCCTCCAGCCTTAAAATTGATTATAATGCCTCTGTGATAGATATATATGTATGTATATAAAAATAATACAATAATTTGCAAGTTTGTCAGGCAATGAAAGGTAGTATATTTTGACACACTAATCCAGTAAGTAATCAGTTTTCTAATAAACAATCAGCAGTGCACTAATGTGTCATCAGCACTTCAGGAGCTCTGGAGAGTGGATGATCTGCACATAGACGTTAATGAATACCCCAAAAATCATTAAGTAATCAATACTTCTGAGTTATTTTCATTGAGCTGATAGGTCTGATACATTAAAGCTGACATTTTACATTTGTCAAGATCACAGTGCAGTTTTTAACAGTGGCATAGGATGCTAAAAATATTCCATGAAAGACAATCAAGGAAATACAACTTAAAAGTGTTGACATTTTAGATTGGTACAGTAACCTGGATGAATGACTCTGTAATGTCTGTGCTAAATAGTCCTGAAGCAGAAATTTATCACCAAAATTATTAATGTGAAGAATATCCACAGTTATACATGCGTGTAAATATCTTCTTTTTTTTAATAAGCAGATCACTGACAGTTCACTTTCTATCATTCACATGATAGAGAAAGATTAAATGAATTAGCTGAGCCCGTTGTTTTTCTCACTTCTCCTTTGAAGGTGAACGATTCATTGCAGTGATACTTTTATGAAAATCTTTTTTGGAGATAAGACATCACATGTTACCATTAAACTGAAGACAGCTTTTGGAGCAGGCACCATACAGAAAGGGTCTGCTCCATCCATGTTTGTGACTCATCAAACCCTTCTCTAATGTTCAGAATGCAAATCAAGAAGGCAGCATTTGGGAGATTAGGTACAGTAGTGTGTCTTTAGAGCAGGGATAAGGGATTAATTCCAAGGCAACCATAGCCCCTATTCTATCCTCTGCAAAATTCAATGGCTTTGTTCATTCGTTCATGCAGTATTTTTCTTGCAGATTATGGTTCTCTAAGAGAGAACAGGGTAGAAAGGGAAACAGTATAAAAGCGAAGTAACACTGATGGCTGTTAGGAGTTCTTCCTCAACCCACAGATTTCGCAAATAGTGTGGATGCCCGCAGATAATTAAGTAACCACTATCTCTATGTGCCTTTTAAAAATGAATCCTACTACATGGTCAGATCAGATAAACAATGAGTTTTCTCTTGTTCTAGGACTGAACGATTACTGCTTTGTGATTTCTCATCCTCCAATAGGCAATTGTGGATTTTAAAAAAGCAGAAGGTGAAATTCTATTTGTCATCAATTTCTCTTAGGGGATGCAGAGCAGAAAACTGCAGACAAGCTGCCTCTTTGATGGCTCACTCCTAAAAATCTCTTTTTGTTCTTTATCTATTTGAACTGACAGTGATCAGAGCTACAGCAGGACAGGCCTCTCTGGAGAAATCACCTTCCCCCTGTCTATTGACAGATTCCTCTGTTCTGAATCAGACAGGCCTTGTCCCATCATAGGCATCAAGGCCTTGGAAGTAGCCACCAATTAAACCTCTCGAGCCAGTAAAATCTGAAGCCACTTTTGAGTGTCTGTTCTGATTAGGCAGGATGAGACAAAGCCCATCACCACCCCCCCCCCCAGAGCAGCTCCCTGGTCTCAATTTTCTCTCTTGCCTTCACCAGGTGCGAGAGGTGTGAGAGGAGCTTCACACAAGCCACCCAGCTGAGTCGACACCAGAGGATGCCCAATGAGTGCAAGCCAATAACAGAGAGCACAGAATCAATTGAAGTGGATTAACTGATTGACTGGTTGGAATTAAACTGCAAGGAAAGTCATGATTAAATGTCACGGACACTTAAGCAAAACCAAAGATTTCCTCTGAGCAACTTTCAATCAGTCCCAGAAAACCAAAAGCAGTAATAAAATAAGTAAGATGTTAAAAGATATTGATCCTGGCATGGAAGTGAGACCAGGAAAGAGATTATTTATTTATGACTAGGGATGAGTCTTATTTCAATTGACAAGTTACTTGGGACTGTTAACATTTCAAGTCCCTTCATGTATTGCTTTAATTCTAAAAGCCTTTATAATTGTTATTTAATGCCAAAGTGAGGAGTCTCAAGGGTTCTTCTGCTCATAGTTATGACTGAGAATGCACATGGACTTGTTTATTGTTGCACCTTTTTTTGTAGCATGACTCAAAGGACCCAGATGTAATCTGTACATTTAGCTGGGCTGGGCTAAGTTGATCTTGACATGGCTGTAATAGAAATTGCTGTGTGGGATGGAAAGTGATCGCGAGCTATACCTGGGTCAGTGTCAGCCACCTCAGACCAAAGGGCATTCCATTTCCATAGTCTCATGCCTCACACTGTGTGCACTTTTTCATGCAACTAGTTTGCATTGGCATTGCCATAGATATTCTGGGAAAGAACAACAACAAAAACAAAAAGAAAAAAATAGTAAAAAAAATGGAATGTTGTATATCTGCAAATACACATTACACAAAGAAACAAGTAGGAAAACTGTGTCAAACTAATAGAGCTTTCAAATTTAGTCTAATAGCTATGAAAGACAGAGGTGGTAAAAAGTATTTTAAACACTAAATATTCCAGTCCATGTGTAAATAATATTACAAGGAGCAGAAAACCGAGAAGATACATTTGGTTTGGGTAACTGATTTAATGTTCTAGGAAAACCAATCAGAAATCCAAACTATAGTCGATTGATATTTTCAGTCTGTTATCTGGATCAAATTGGAAATGCTCCTGTATTAGATGAAGCTTTCAGTACCGTTGGGCTGAGCTTCAAAATAAAAGATAAATCTGAATAGAGATACTTTATCAATTTCTTGTAGGCTTCATAGCATTCACTTCATAGAAATTTGCCTGGTAAAGTGAATGAAGGAAAGCCAAAATATTCCCAATATAAATGTAAAAAGCTCAGATGTCATTACATTGGGTTGATTTAACAATTTCCATATTGGCTTTTTCCCATGCTTTTATCCATGATGTATTTCAGATTTCACGATTTTGTCTAATCAAATTATGTTTTCACTTCTAGAAGCCAGCGGCGTTTGTTTATATATTGATTGTTTCAATGCTAGAGCAGTAGGTTGACAAAAATGTTAAAAAAAGGAAAAAAAAAACAGAAAAAAAACTAAAAGAAAAAAAAGAAAAAGAAAAAAGAAAATAAATTAAAAGAAAAGAAACAAAATCACAACCACCAAGAAGCAAAACCTAAACAGTCTGAGGTCATGCTTTATCATAAGGTAATACTGCAAAATACAATTGTGGAGAATATGGGGATTAAAATAGATTAATTCAGTTTTGCACCAAAACTGAAGTGCTGAGTAGCTCATAAGGGCTCAGTTGATTATATTAAATATTTTAAACACATTTATGGGGATGATTTTAAATATGTAGAGAATAAAGTATCCAGTTCTGTAAAGGGCTAGACAGAATCAGCTACAAATTTGACACCAGGTTCAGACCATTTATGAATTCTGCAAAGAGCTCAAGCAGAAAAAGAGCTTACAGTAAAATTCAAATGCATTTAAAAGGAGTTTAAAAGCTAAGACATCCATACTGCATGGTGTTCATCTATTATATTGTAAAAACTACACTGCAGAATCTGGAGTTTCCAAAGCTTTGCAGGGAATTACTTCAGGAGTATTTGTGTTTGGCCATTGAAATGTAAAAATCGTGATGGGGAAAAAAGATTTTTTTATCGTTGTTCTAGCAAGTACCAGATTATCTCATAAAGAAGGTTTATTCCTATGAGTTTTCAGCTCTGTTTCTGAGTGCAGAGATATGGGGAGTGAGCGATTCTGTCACCTGCCTGATTCTATCCTCAAAACTATGAGAGACTCTTAGCTACTATATAAATGTGTTTGTTTGTTTGCTTTTAGGTTCAAAGAAGCATGGGAAGCTGGGTAGGAAGACTTGTAACTTAAAGGTGACTATTTGAACATTGTTTTGTTTCTAGCAAGGTTAATGAAACAGAAGAAACCAAAATAAAATCCTAAACCTTTCAAACACTCATGCCTGGTAGCTCACATTTTTCATTATTTAAGTGACTTAATAGAAAGTAACATTCTGGTGGGGCACCAACTTTTAGTTAACTATTTGAACAGTATCTATTGATCATTTCTGCAAGCAAACAGTTAAACAAAGAACAAGAGATCAGAACATTTATAAACTAAGTAAGTGGGAAAATGTCATGCTCTGAAAAGCAAATGTGAGCTATGTTAGATTAGTGAGTTGTGCTGCTGCATTATCTAACCCTGCTCCCATGGTCAGGGATGAGGTTTGTGGCAGTGAAGAGACTCTACTATATTTGAATCATGTAGTGCAAAGAGTACCTAAGTATGTGCTTACAGAAATGGCAAGTTCCCTGCTGACTGCAGGTAGGCTTACTTGTATGTTTTCATTTAAACATGTCTAAATATTCTTCTGAATGGGTGTGAAGTAAAGGTCAATTGTTTCAAGATTTTATTGGATTTTTTAAAAAATGCACTAGAGTAGTATGTCTGCAGAACTTATTTTATTTTCCTTCCAGATAATTCTTTCTAGTGTAAACCACTATGTTGTTCCATATGCCTAAAGACAACTTCAATTATTGTATTATTTTATACATTGTATTTTCACAACAACACATTTGGCAGCATACAAAAGCAATACAGTGAGAACCCATAGTGGCATTTTCTTGAGTATCACATTTGGCATTCTATTACAGTATGGCAAATGTAAAACCAATGTGAACACAAAATACATTCTAGGTTTGGACTAAACAGAATTCAGTTCCTGTCTGGACTTCCCAAATACTGAGTGAGTTTCAATTAATGTATCAGCAGAACTGTACATTTAGGTCTATTATGCATACAATATGTGTTTGCACACAGTAATCTGAAGCAGTAAGTGTAATTCAATTATCTTTAAATGTAGTGATTATGTGCCTGCCATTTCAGAATTTCTGAAGCACTTGGCATCTCTGTTTTGTAGTCTGGTAAAAAATACAAGCTTTTGGTTTTTAATTTTTTTTGTCCAACCCTGAACATGTTGGAAATCATATTTAAAAGTTGTGCCTAGTTCTGATTCTTTTTCAGTGTGGAATTAAATTTCAAATGTTCATAGAGCTATACCTTTCAGAAAGACTTTGGGCCCTTTATAAACGTACTTATAGCCCCTAAAGATGATAATTTTAAATACAATTTGATTTTCTTCCCATGAAAGAAACTTGAATTGGGAATAATATAATAATTACAGCACATTACATACTAGAAACTTACAAGAAATTATGTGTATACCTTTTACTTTTGGTAACATCATCTCTCCTTTAAATTAAAATTTATTTTTTGTATGGTGCCATTGCGTTATGTGATGCTGTCTTATAGCTGAAAAAACAGTGTGATTTCAAACAAATAAATAAGTGAATGTCCAATATTAAGTCTTCATTGCTTTTAAGAGTAATTAAGTTGCTCTCATTTTTTAGAAATTACAATTAGAATGCTATTCTGTTCCTTGCAAGTCCTTTCTGTGGAAAGATTCCAGAAAATATAATATTCTGGGACTCCATGACATTTTTTTTTCCTCCTAGATTTTGGAAGTTTTGACATCATGAAGTCAATCTCAAAAAGCCCATAAATCCACCCTATAGATGTAGAGTATGCTGAAGGGGTCCTGTGTTGTAATAAAAATAAAAATGACACTGTAATTAGAAAGATCAACAGTTTGCTTGCATTTTTTAAACTTCATTAAATTGCCTCTTTTTTACTGTAACGGACCAATTAAGTCATGCATGTAGCTGTATTCTTGTGATATCAAATGTAAAGATTACGTTGTGTTTAAATGAAAATAACAGGCACACATTTAAAAAGAAGATGAAGAAATGTAAATATATTTGATTAATAAAACATTTCTATTACTGTACCCTAAGACTTTGTTTTATGTTAATATTACTTATGGAATTTTGTCTGTGCTCTGCAGAAAATTAAATATGCTAGAGTGATTATGCATTGAAGGTAGACTCAAATAATCAGCATCCCTTGCTGAGGTTGTCATTATCAGCTTCCAAAAAGTGTTGGCATCTTGGAAGTTGCAACTCTTGCAATCAGAAGAGAGTGAGATCAAGTTTAGGTCTCTTGGTCACTGAGTCTCACAACTCCTATGGATGTATTGCTGAGAAAATGCCACAGTTATGCTCAAGCAAATTCTCAAATGTATTTTGGAATAGTTGTCTGTAGATGATGATGTAGATCACACCATATAATAACTAGGTGTTTCTATTTTGTCTACTCTAGTGCTGGGCTTTTTTGTGGCTGAGTAATTTTCTTTTAACTGAATCCTGATTAAAAGGACCACCATCTAATGGACTAAGGCAGAATTTCAAAATTCCAGTTGATGAGGACTTGGAACTCATTCATCAGAAGTCACTCTAAAACCATAGCTAAAAACAGTAGCCATGCTCCACTGCAAAGGACCTTCAGTGCCTTTTTCAGGATTATTTCACTGCCATTGTTTGTGTCAAAGAGCAGTGATTAGTTTGCTAAGTTACCCCTTGTTCCACTTGACAAAGTATCACTTGAGTATGCAAAAAATATGTCAGTTTCTGTCATTTTTCATGTTTTATGACCTTTTACGCAAGCACAAGAACCACCATGGTAGAATCATTGCAAAACTACTGTATTTGAGAAAATATTCAGGTAAATCTGCCAGCAGACTGCCTGCTGATTTGCAAGTAGCAGGGATAGTCAATCATTCAAGGCAAGTTTCTATACATCCGAGGAAAGTTACTTCTAACAAGAATTGCATTGAGTCATACAATATATGAGATTATATCACCAAACCCGCATAATCTGTCATGAGCTAATGAGGCACAAATGTCTAATGGGGGTGGCGGGTGGAGGAGTCCTTTGGCTGGTGGCCCAGTCTGTGATATAGAAAAGTCCTGGGGTCCACCACCCTGAAACTCTTTGGGTGCATGATTTAGAAGGGGTGAGACTCAGGTCTGCTAATATTTTTCTTTTAACGCATTTACTCAACTTTTTTAGCAGCACTGAGTACCAACAATGTGCTGCTTGCTTAATTTGCCTCTGAAAGTGTTCACTGAGATCTGGGGAAGAATCAGTCTGATATTACAAAAGTACAAAGTACCAGGAAAGCTAGATAGCATCAGTTTGAATGGTTTGTTTTTGTTGGTTTTTTGTCTAAATAAAGTGGACACTTGCTCTCAAACAAGTCAGCAAGATACCAGCAGTAACCAAGTCGCTGCACACACTGCTTGGGCAGCCTCCTTGGCACAAAAAAAGCATCTGCTAGTTAAAACAAGTCCAATGACTTCTTAACACCACAAACCCAAGCTACACTTGAACTGATGACACACAGATGTTGAAGCTGCGCTCTGACCTCCATGTACTGAGTGTCAGTTTCCCCGTCCTCAGACTTATTTCTTTTCATACTTGCTAAAATCAGCCAACAAGACATTTTGAGAGGGACTTGGCCTGCCTCATGTTCCATGGTTGCAGGGAATCTGACAGCCTTTTGGACTAAAAAATATAATGCAGTGTGCTTAATACTCCCAGATGCCTGGTGAAAATAGATGCCAACAATTGTACAGCAATAATTAGGTCCCCAAAATCTAGATGTGCCAAAAGCCAGTGCATCAGATGGGGGACTTATTTTTCTTCTCAGTATTTCCCAGTGGTGACCCTGAGGACAATCAGATAGTCAAGGGACCTGCTAGTCAAGGGACAACCACAGGCAGCTGTTTTGCTTTGAATCTGAATCACTTATATAGGTGTAAAACAAGAACCACAGATATCTGAACATAGCCACAGGTGATTTCACATTCATGTAAGTAAGGACATCAGAAAACTAATGGTGTAGAAGACCTGGATAACCAAACAGGGTTGGAACTGGTCCAAGGACATAGGAAGGGAGGAGCATACAGTCTGTCACAAAAGGAATCAGAATCTTCCCACTCAGTGTGTCTCATCTTAGAACAAGGCATTGACAAACCTTAATTTTTTAAAAAAAATTATTTTTATTAGAGATAACATAACTTTATAGACACCCACTCTCTTGGAAAAGAGTATTAGTGAAGCCTGGGCCATCCATTAGAGTTGTAGTTATATCACTACCTTTCTCTCCATTGTTGTCTTCTCCACCAACCACAGCAGATGAATGATACCAATATTTCTCCATGGATTTAAACTTTTTCCAGTCTTTAGTCTTCTCCCCCCTCCCATCTTGCCTGTTATAAATTTCATCTATTATACTTCTATTTTTCTTTTCCCCTCTGACATTACTGTATTCAATCACTCTTCTCATCTCTAGAGTTTCTCCAAATAAGTTTGCAAATGACCAGGGGAGGAACTTGTATTTGTTTATATTGGCACAACAAATCACAGAAATACATTTTTTTTCATAATCTTATCCTCAATAGAATGAGTCAAACTATAATAGTCATGCAGAGTTTTCAACCTGGAATTTATTTTTTTTTAGGAAGCCAAGAACATTTTAGCCTAAAGCACACACTACAGAGATCAAATAATTCTTCTGGAAGCTATTTAGCTTTTTTTTCTTTTTTATTAGCCTTATAGCAGGACACTTGTTTTCTGTATTTCCCACAGCATAAAAGTAATTATATACACAGTAAGTAAAAATTTTCATCAGAAAAATATTTTCTATTAAGCAAAAAAAAGAGCACAATAAATGCAAACACTGAACCATATTTGTAATGCCTGTGTGTTTCTTTGGGTCTCTCTTAATTTTCTCTCTTTTTTTTTCTTTAAAATATATAAAGCCAGTTTCTTCTACTTACCCATAAAATCCTCAGGAATGGGGATAAGGTATTGCTGTAATAGTAATTGCATCACTTCTTTCTGCACAAAGAGGTTCTGCAGCAGTGTCTGATCAGTCTGTGATAACAACACCATGTAACTCCCATCTCAGTTTTTGGAACAGCTTATGTGACAAAGATATATGTTCCACGACTGTAGGCAGACACAGCTGAAAACAGTATCTGACTATTAACATCAGTTGAGCTTGTTTTTATTTAAAAGCTAAAGATAGGACAATGTTTGCACTCGTCTTTTTTGGGAGGTAAGCAGATCTGGGGCATTTAAGCTCTGAAGGAAGTTTAGAACCATACTGTGTCAGCCCTCCATCTTCCTAGCTTTGCTTTGCTCTGTGTCAATAGTAGAGTTGCTAGAGAAAGATCTTCCTTCAAGTACACATTATCAATAAAAAATTTTTCAGGCTGTTTTAAATTTTTTTCTCTCGGAGTTTGCTCTCTAGAGAAGCAAAGGGTTTGCTTGAAGTGGGGGGAAAAAGAAAAAAAGAGAGAGAAAAAAAGAAGAGAGAAATATCTTCTATAAGTTTTAGGGGAAAATAATTTTAAATATCTCTATAAAATGGGCTAATTTGTGCAAGACTCCTCTCTTCAAGAGCTCATTGTCATCTAAAAATATTTCAAGAGATGTTTTCTGCTTAGATCTAATTAATGAAGGAAAAAACTATGAACATTTTTATACTATAGATTGTGACACTCTGTAGAGTTGAATGGCTGCTTTTTCTGTGCAAGTTTTTGAGTAACACTGTTGATTTTAAAATTATTGCTTTACTATTTACCGTGGCTGGAAAAATAATTTTTCTCTATCAGTCTTGCACAGTCATATAACCTTAATTCACCTCAAGTCCTAATGGAGGGAATGCATTGTGCACATGATATGTATTAGCAAGTTATACTGTAGATTATGGAAGAATTTTAAGCCAAGTGTGGCTTTTCTCTTCCCTCTCCTTTGTTTGCTGGCACCTTTCTAGTTTAGGATTTTCCTGTGTTAAATAAGCCTGCTGGTTAGCTCCCTTTCTGCCAACAGCCTAAGCACAAGGGCTCTTTGCCCACAAAATCCCACGGCAGTCCCATGGATACCTCAGTAAGTAGCATGCTTCTAGATTGTCTTCAGATGTAAAAATTCCCAGATCTGCTTCCACCCCGTTAAAAAGCAGTACAGCTTCCTTTATATTATTGGCTCGTTATCTGAAACAATCCCGTGGTAATGATCCAGATGTTTGTTTCGGTTTTACCTTGTTTTCTGTTGTGATGTTTGCCATCATGGAAATCACATGATTCAGAACTTGCAGGAAAGAAAGGGAATCGGCATCAATCTCAATTTCTTTGTGCCTCAATTTGGTTTGTAGCCCTCTCACATTTGATTGTGTCGTTAACAGCACAAGTAAAATCACAGGAACCAGTACAGGTTACCAGGTTGAATTAGGAGATAAACCTGAATAAAACAGCACAGCAAATATGTATTGATATAGTAAAGACATTAAAAATTATCTTTCATTTCTATTACAGCAAATCTGAGGTGTCACTACACTGGATTTTTCTTCCTAATCCCTGCAGTTTTTACATGTGTAGTAAATTAATTGTCAAAGCACCTTGAGTGATGGCTTCATGTAAATTTTTTCTGGAGGGAGGGGAGCTGTTTTTCACAAAAATGCTCAACCTATTCAACCTACTTAGTGAGGCTGAGATGATGCAATCTATCCTCAAATCTGTCACAACCATAGCTGTAGTCATTTAAAATAACCAATCCAATCATCCAGCTCTTGATTGTTTGATGTTCTTTCTGGCTTTACACTTTTGATTAAGAGGCTCAGCAAAGAGGTGAAGTTGCAGAATAGCAAAGGGTTCCTTGACCTAAAGAACTTGAAGTCAGCAGGTCACTTATAGTGACTGTGATTTATTGAACAATAAACACAGCCTCGCCAAATCTCTTTTCTTTCCTCACTGATCTATTTTTGTGGGCAACATATTCTTGTTCAGAGGACACATGCAGTGAACTTTCAGAAAAATTATTCAGCTTCAATGTAAAATAAAATGTACTTGTGATTCTGCCTAACTATAATCACGTATTTTAATAGATTCATCATCAGAATTAAATAAATAATAATAGTCCATGCTACTGAAGAATGCAATTATTCTGTACAAAAACAAAGAAAAACACTAGATCTCATTGCATTAAAAATAAAACTTCAACAACAAATTTGCTCTGGAGAGAATAATGTTAAATTTTGGTCAGAGAATAAAGAACATTTTTTCTTGCATATATTTTTTGTTTAGGTATTGTGCCTAGTACAAAACCAGGGATTTGCAATGAGAGAAGAGAAACATGTCTTTTGAAGCTAAAATATCTTGTGGGTTTCTTTGGGGGTAGCATTAAAAAGAAAATAAAGGAAAGGAGGGAGAAAAGCAACAGGAAAAAATCCTAATTGCATGCATCATTTAATTTGTAACAGTTTTAAGAGATGGCTTAAGCTAATCACACATAACTGAAGATCTAGGCCAGATTTAAGCCATGATTGTTTTATTCTTTTTTGCCTATCATGTTTCTCTTAATAAGTGTCTCTAGAAGTCAGTAAGTAATCTTACTCATCTGTGTAACTCATGGATGTCACACTCTCTTCCTTTTATGTGTACAGGTACACATGCAGGCATTCACCCTCATTCTCCCTCTCTCTAATCTTTTTTATTTCTTTCTTCTTTAAAGCATCAGACTTTTCAGAAGTGAAAAGAAAATGCAAAGGTAAGGGAATAAAGAGATAAAGCTGAGATCTTGTAAAAACAAAGAAGGAAATTTCTACCAGGAAACCTTACTGCCTAAATGTAATAACTTTAACCCGAATATGTATATGTCACAAATAAAATTTTCCTTAAATTTACTTTTGAAATAAGTGTTTAATTTGTTTCTGGCTTCACAAAACTGCATTTTGCCATGCATTAAAGCAAGGTAATCTCCCATATGGTAGGTCATCTGACTCTTCTTACACACGGTAGTACTTGGGACTTTTTGACAATCTTTACCCTGCATTTAAAATTAAATGCACCATAAAGAAATGAAAAATAAGCTTATTTTAGCCAAAACCTTTCCAAATGAGACGGATGACTGCTATTCTCCTCCAAGAGATTTCATCCAGCATATCCTGCCTTGGAGAGGGCGATTGCACCCTCATTGCTCAGCTGCCCCGCTCTGGGGTCTCTGCGAGCCCTGTGCAACTTCTGATCTCTAATAGGGTGAAAACCTGAATGTGAAACTTGCAGAGAAATTAAAAGCCCGAGAAGAGGAAGACCACATTTTCTATTCCATTACAGACTTAACCATGATCAAAAAGGATGTATATATAAAAAGATCAACAAAGAATGTCATTAAATATCAATTGTCTAATAAAGACAATCATGTTTTCAGCAAGGAACTTCAGTGTTAGAAGCTCAAGCTTTGTGTTTATTTGCTTGCTTGCAATGGAGTTTTAAATGAGTACAGCCTCATGTCGAAAGCCAGTAACCCAGGGGCTGGCACCACATTTTGTCCAGGGGCTTTTTTTTGATGTTTCCACACATGTCACTATAGATCTGCAGTGCCTGAGAGGAAAGGTGCCCAACACCACTTCTGGGACCATTTATGTGACATAATTTATGTTTTTAACGCTCTTCCATGGTACCCCTGTGTTTCCAAATGCTTAAAGCTACTAGAAGTAAATGATTTCTTTCCACTACAGCTCAAAGTGCCAGAAGGCAGGAGAAATTTAAACACAACTAAGATCAACATTGTGAGTTTACTTGGCTTCCACATCTAGCAACACAGTCATAAATTTCTTAGGCTTTTTATTTGAGAATTTAAAAGGTCTTTTAGATTCAGCAAGCTTTCTATAACAATGTTTCTCTATATGGCTTGTAATGCTGGAAATCCCAAGACTTGCACTGGCATTGTATTTGATCAGAGGGGTCACTATGTGGCCAACTACTTTCCCATTCAAGTGCTGTTCCACTGTTAACCACTGCAATGGTGGCAACATCAAAATATCGAAAGCAACAAGTAATGGTGTAATTTCAGTTCCCAATCCGCTTCTTTCAAGTATTGTTCATGCTTAGTAGAAATAGTTTCTTTGTTTAAACATCAGAGTTTTTGTCCTTGGAACTACTTTCATATGGTGCCCCTGTTGGGTACAGACATGTCTAAGAGCCTTATGACTGACTTTGTAGTACTTAAAAACCCAGAGTACTCTGGAGCAGGGACACTGTCATTGACAGGAAATAAGCGGGCAAAGTTTTTGGTAGGGTCTCTTGATGTGACAAGGATTATGAAAGATTCAGGTCACACTGATGGTGGCAAACACTGACTTGTATCTGTCCGTGTCAGTGAAGCACACGGCCATCCAAACACTGATGGTTACTTTGCAGTCACTGAACTGCAAATCAATGCAAGCTCTATTGCTGCACATCATATAACCAGAGATGTTGTTTTGTGGTGCCTGTGGTAACAGGCAGCTTTTGGATGGTCAGTAACACTGGTTTAGTTCCATCAAAGAACCCTTTATTATTGTAAGTCCATGCCAACTCCTTTACCCCCAGTTAGACTACATTTTCCTCCTAAAAAAAGATTCTGTTGTTGAAGTCAGTGAAGTGTTTCACCCAATTTGCAATTAAGCAATATGGAAAGTATTTCTCAAAGAGTCCACTATTATTTGCTGTGAGTGACTTAGCCTCCTAAGGAAAGACAATGCCAGGTTTTTGGGCAGCATGAAGATTGCCTCAGCAGTACTGTCAAAAAATATGACAGTAATGATTCTTCCCTCCTGCCCTGGAAAAGGGGAAAGATATTCCAAATATAGATCAATCTTACGCCACTGAAAGTTTATAACTGCCTTAGATAATGTTACCTCAATTTCTGCTGGTCTACTGCTGTAAAGATCACAATTCTAGAGCTACTAGATCAGCATTACCTTGTTACCTAAGAAATAGAGAAGTTTTTAAAATTCCTGAAATCCTTTGTGCACTGCCTTTCCCCAGCCCCCTGCTCATTTACTGAGGTACAAGAAAACTGAGCCTTGGAGCTATTTTTTGTGATCACATCCCCAGGCTTCCTAAGGCCCAATGTGCAATGAAAAGGTTCAAACAACAGATACAGGAAAGCACAAAGATCATCCACCAGCATCCATTAATTTTGTTCACCCCAATGGCATTGACTTCGCTCTCAGCTTCATGAGTCATCATTTATGATCTCAGTAATTTACTGCAGTGGGCATCAGATATACCACAAAATCAATGAAAATGAAGGCAAATTCAGAACTAAGATCAGGACCTGTAAGTCACTAATGTTCGAAAATGATGGAGTGAGAATTATTGCATAGATTCCTATTGGCCTCAACTGTCCATGGTATAACTTGCCTGAGTGCAGCAATGCACAGATTCTTTATTGTACAGGAATCAAGCTGCAGTCACTGCTGAACCACCTGGCCTCCTTAGCACTTAAAGATGTACTGCAAATCAATTATGAAAATAGAGTTTAGTCCATATTTATGGGCTGAATGTCCCTACTAGCCAGGCTCTAGGGGACATTCAGAACAGAAATACATTTCAGCTGCTCCTTTAAATAATTAGTTTTCCTCTGTGAAATCCTCTTGATAATGCTTGGTTCCCAGCAGATATGTCTGAATTCATCATCCTGTGGTACTGCAAGTACAATGAATTGCAGGGTAATACTGGTGACACTTAAATGTCTTCTACTCATGAAAAGTGTGACCAGAAAACAAAATTTCATTGTGCAAAGAAGGCACACACTATCTCTATTGGATAATTTCACTTGTCATTCCATAAAGCTATTCTCAAAAGACCTCATTCACTGCTTATATTTCTTTTTCAGATACACTTAGCAGAATAAAGAAGATGTTCTTCATAAATATTATGTTAGAATAATTTGCAAATATTTTTTAGAGCAAAGAAATGATCAAATTAGGCAAGTTTTGGATATGGTATAAGAAATGGAAATTCACCAGCCATGAGGCCAGGGAACAGTATAGCTGCATCACTCCAGTATTGTTTGTCCTTGCCAGGAAAGCTATTCCCAAATAACCTTACTCCTTAATGAGGTTACTTAGGAAGACAGAAGCAAAGGAATTAATTGAGAAGATATTTCCTAGAATTTTACCATTTCTTCTGCTGCCGGAACAGAGCAAAGCACGTTCAAACGCTATCCACAGCATGAAAGACTGGTCAGTCACTCTCTCCTCCTATTGCCAAGGCCCACCTGGGGACCTCCTCATAGAACAGAGCATGCCAGGAAAGAGGGCAAGGGGATGATGGTGAATCAGGTGCAGGAGAGATGTTTGTTTCAGAAAGAAAGAAAGAAATGGGAAACAGATTAAGAAACAGAAATGGAAACAGCCTAAAGAACACCTTTGAAAGGCGCAGGCGGTGGGTTGGAAGAAAGCTCTTCCATAGGTGGAAAGAGTGTACTGTTAGGAAATAATTTAAAAGATAATATGATGGAAGAAAATGTCTTAAAATCCAGTTGAAAGCCTTATTTCACTTAGTAAAGCTTAAAATAATCCTTCAGGTTGTGTCAGGGAGAGGTGCACTGCATGGCACATGCCACAGTTTTACCTCCTTTTGATCTGGATCAGGGATGTGGCTGGAGTGTGCAGAGGCAGAAAACTCAAAAGAGGGGGCTGAAGTAGGGAAAAAGGGTCCAAAAGTTCCTGGACCCCACTGAATTTCAGAGTCAGATGGGAAATCTCTCATGGCAACTGGCCACTGTTAAAATATCTCCCAGGTTATATTGAGCCTTATCATGGAAGGGCTTTGTTGATTCTTCCTCTGCAAAAACAGTATATTAAGAAAAACAAATTTCAAATCGAAAGCAACATAGCACAGTACTTTAGGAAACAAACTCTTTTCACTTTAATAATTTGGATGCCAGATCTGTTACAGAAACTAATCAGATCCTTAAACCTCTTGTATTCTAAATAAAATTTTAAAAAATTAGAAAATAGGAAAAAACTGAAAAGCAAGTCCAGAGTCAGTTATCAAAGGACATAGGACAGAAGGAATTTTGTCAGCTGTCAATTTCCCTTGCAGTCCCTCTTTCATGAACAAGGTAAATCCCACTGACTTCACTGAGATTTTATGCTCTCAGAGTTATGCTGCTGCACTCATTTGTCTGTAAGACAATAACATTTCCTGACTCAGGGCCTTCAGTCCACCTTATTGAAAACCATCCACATGATTCACAAAGTCATTGTGATAACCCCAACAGCAAAATTAGGTTGGTTCATAATGTCACAGAACTCTAAGGGATGCTTCGATTTATATCCTATGCCCTAACTGTAAGATCTCTGTCCAATATTTTGCGATTATTAGAGGATTTTCATAAGAGAAAACAGGCATTTGGCAAAATCACAGTGAAAATTATCCTTTTACCTTCATTGAAGGCTACTTTTCATAGGAATTAGCTTGCTGCAGAAACAAAGAAAAAATAGAGAAAAGTACTCCTTGAATATTTTTCTTCCAAGTTCTGATTAAAAAAAAAAAAAAAAAAAAAGATAAAAGAGAGTGGAAACAAATTATAATCAATATGTTTCATTTTGTACTGCAGAAAGGAAAATGACTGTTAAGAGCCTATGCATAACCTTAAGCAATACCAGATGTGGTACTGAGAGAAGTATTAACTACTACTCACAGTTTGGGGTTTCTTTCAAGACAGTTAAGAACAGGTAAATTTGATGGGTAAAAGTGCTTTGCCAGAAGGAGCCAGTTAATGAAGCAGAGTCAGACCTGTCAAAAAGCAAATACAGTATGGGGCTCATGCAATTTGTAAAGCATTATGTTAAACCTCGGACTGGCAATTTGAAACAAGATAAAAGTCGAGGTTGTTTTTCTCAGTTTTAATTCAGCAATAGGGAAGTTTAATACAATGCTGTGAGGACATGATATAATCACCTTCTCAGCCCCAATCAGACCAGCAGTGTTCTGTTCTGTTTTGTGACCCATCCATTTCCCACAAATGATCCAGAGGGCTGAGCCTATAAATTCCACATGGTGTGAAAAGGAGCCAGAAAAAATGCAGTGTAACCAGGCTCCCTGAGGGATTTTTGCCACCTACAGCCCTCTTTTCTGGGTAAGCACTGTGGGAGCTCTCCTGAAGTGCATTCCCATGTGACCTAGAAGCAATCAAGACAGAAGGATCTGCAGGCATTTTGGAGCATCTTTTAAGTGTTTTGGTTCTTTGGGGGTTTTTCTTCCACCCCGCCCCCCACTTTATAGGAGGTGAAAGATATTGCTGTGTTAAAGTTGTAATTGTGGTTTGGACACTGCTCATGTGTGATTCAATATTCTGAAGGACTGGACAGTGCTACTACAGTGCAAATACTAAATTACAGCCTCTACTGTGATGCATTATTCACATGTCATGCAGTGAATAGTCCTTCATTCTCACCCAGGTGGAAATCAGCTCAGACAGTGGTTAAGAGATTCTTCAGATCTGTCTGAAGCATGGGTTATCACAAAAATAAACAGCCATGCAAATCTTCTCCCATACCAAGGCACAGAGAGAGTCTCTAGACAACTGCATAAATTCTAGTGTGCATTCATCCAGACAAAATAAAACAGCAACAACCAAAAATAAAAATCCAAATCAAGCCCTTCTCTTAAATAGCAGACTTCTCTGGACAAACTTTCCCCTTTTCACTAGTTCTAGATTGTGTTATGAAGTCTACAAAAACAGACTCTAGGGAACGATCCTTCACAGACAGGCAGCCAAGCTAAATGAGGAAAGGTTTTTGCCAGCTGTAATTTTTCTGATCTGTGATCTGTGCAGTATATTCTAAAAAGCCAAAAATATCCACATACTCTCAGAGGATAGGTCAGATCTAGATGGAAGGCCAAGAAAACTCCAAAAATTTCAACTTCAGAGTTAGCCAAAATAGGGGAGTTCAAGTTTACTAGATCTCCAGTTTTAACATTCAATTTCTGCAAAACCCCTGTTTGTAGAGCTCTCATCTTTTCTTATCCCCCATCCTGAGTGAAACACTGCAACTCCCACTGCTTTTAACAAATGGCAACCAAAATCAGGAAAACCTCTAACAGTGGCTGGGCATAGAAAGGGATGCAAAACTGCACAAAAATGCAAAATTTGAGTAACTCCAATATGGCTAGAGAACAGCTTGTAAAACTTGCTAGATGACCTTCTGTGAGACAGCAGTCAGCGAGAAGTCAGTCCCACTCCCAGGGCTTTACTCACCCTTATTGGTGGTACAGCCTCAGAGACCTGCACCAACTGTGGACTTGGCTGTACATGCAAAGTCTTTTAAAGGCTCCTCTCATTTTTCCTCTGTAATTCAAAAAATGCACCCCAGTGCCTTTTAATACTGTTGCAGTAGGTCAGCAGCCCAGCAAAACACACAGAATCCCACTAAATGCAATGAATTGGAGTCATCATTCCCTTCATATATATTTGTGACAGGTCTGTATTTGTGTGGTCCTGCTTCTAGTCAGAGGAAAGTACTAAATTCACATAACTTTACCACTGCCAGAGCTTGTTTACCCACTGACCACTCCCAGCATGTTATGTAGGTTATATTTCTTTCAAAAGGTTCATTTCCTATCTTTTACCTCATGTCTACATTTGAGAAGAGATTGTTTTAAATCATGTTGCTGAAGTTGTTATCATCCTCCCAAATTTTATTTGAAAAAATTTGGAGGTCTTTATACAGGAAATCATATCTACATGCTATTCAAGATATTCAGCCTGAATCCTGTGGTCCTCATTCAATCTTTATCCTGGCACGGCTTTTACTGAGGTCAATGGGCTTATAGCCTGAATAAAGACTAAAAGCTGTGAGATGGGGCCCACTGGGCAAAATTACTAGAGATGGACAAATTAGTTTGGATAGACTAGCATTGAAACAAAATATATGCTCAAATTCTAGACTGAGATAAAGCCAGTCCTTTGCATTTAGCTGAATGTATAACTTCTGTGAATATTCATATTCACAGCTTGGGTCCCCACATCCTGGCCTCCAGAACGTGTGAATTGCTACAGCCATCCTTTCTCCCCACCATGCAGGCCCCATGGCAGGAGAAGGCCTCCTCCCCACAGGAGCTCAGCTCAGTAGACAGGCAGCTCCAGGGCATGAACAAGGCAGCCCTTGCTGCAGGGTTTTGGCTTGGTCTTCTCCCTGCAAAAATGTTGTTTTAGAGAGCCTTAAAAAAACCCAACTGTCTGGATTCCTACTAAAGAGAGATTGAAGTACACCTCTCTGAACATGGCCGCTGCACTTGCTTCCCTTCCACATTCACACAACTCTGCCACACCCCTGGAGATTCCAAGGCTGCCTTGGGGGGTCTCTTCCTGCCTCTGCAGCCTGCAGCCTGAAGCAGGAAATTTGCTTTCTTCCAGGGAGCTCTTCCCTCCACAGCCAGGGCACAGGAGAGGCCTGCTGAGGCACCACCAGGTTGTGCCAGTGTCAGGCGTCAGGAGATTTTTACTGGCTAAAGCAGCGTGCACACACTGCTTTGTATTTCATGGTTGTATCTGTCTGTTGAAGAGGACATGTCTCTGCCTGCGCACGCTTGTCTCAACTTAGAATGAAGGGTTGAACCCTAAAGCCTTTACTCACGTACTCACCTTTGCACCCGGGAGTGGAGGTGAGACTACAAAATTCTTCTGCTGCTGGTAGGACCTCCAAGACAGCCAGATCTCTTCACAAAAATCTAGGAAATTCAGATGAAGTCTGGTTGCTGTGCAAAGTCTATTTTGTGACCAAAATGATCAGACCTGTGAATATTTTGAAAATCAGTATACACCATGGCCTGACTTTTGCCATTTTACTAAATGTTACACTACTCCATCTGTGGACTCTGTGGACAAAGATAGCCAGGGTTAATTTTCATGCTCTCTTGGTGGTGTGAAAGAGCATCAGATCATTTATGTAATTTCTAGTTGGAAAACTTTCTTTAAAAGTCTGATTTTGTGGTGGAGTGACTGGAAAACATTCATTAGTATTTTAGAAAATATTGGAGACAAGTACCATAAGGTTGATTTTCAGATATTACAGATATCTGGTGATAAAATTTAAAAATAAATAATGAAGCATCTCCTCCAGATTATTTAAACTGCAAAGGCAAAGGTACTTGCTATATATTAACACTGTCAGCCACCTAGGCATTACAGTGGATTTTTAATGTGTTTCATCAAAACACTTAAAGGCACTTTTTAAAATATATGACCCACTAAATAAAAAAACATAGGACGTAATCTTCAAGGCACACTGATTAATGCAAAATTGACTTGAGCAAATGCAGCTTATGGCCATAGTCCAGGAAGCTCTCTTCATGCTAAAGAGTTTCATATAATAGTTTTCCATTTTCAAAATCACATCAATTTTTACTTACAACATTTTGAAAACGGGTACAGCAACTTTCAATCAACTGTCCAGCAATAATTTAAAATCCCTTACTATTAAATGGCAAAAGTTTGAGTCATGGTAATAGGACAATGGTGTAGAGAACTGATTTCCTGACTGTCACCAACCGAGGCCTGTCAACTGCTGTGCAGTATTGCCTATACAGAGTAGAGATGGAGCAAACCAAATTATTCATTGTGGATAAGTCATGTGATTAATATTTCTCTTTTCCTTCTTTTTTTTTTCTGTGTTTCTGATTTCTTCAGATATTCTCATGACAGATAGACTAAAAATATTTATGCTGTCAAAACTCATAGTAGGATTTGTGCTGAAATGCCCATGTGTCAACAAATGCTAAATGAGTATATTACAGTAATCAAATCATATGAAAGGCCCTCCACTTTACCTATGCAGCACCACCATGGGGAAAATGGCTGTAATTCTTTTCTATCATTATTTCCTGTAGTAATATTTGATTGTCAACAATTAAAAGCAGACACTCAACTGCTGGGCATAATGCAAGCAGGCATAAACACTGCCTTTCTCCCAAAAGAAAGACTTCAGTTTAAAAAAACCTTAACCACCATGTAAATACTGGGAAAACATAGATAAATATTTCCTGAACGCTGCCTTCATGCAAAAAGAAAGCCACAATCAGGGTGCATGCACCCTGCACCCAGTGCTGGGGCTTCAGGGCTGCTTGTGGAAACACCAGCAGCTCTGCAGGCTGCAGCCTGAGGCTCAGCCAGTGCTGACAACTGGACAACTGCCTTCTAATTTCCACCTGTGAAGGGAAAATTAACTGAAATGGAAAAACACAGCACCTACTCTGTGTATTGGCTGGAGTGTCTTGTGATGATACTGGCACACGCACTTCACAGAAAGAATGTTTTTCTTGCAAAGACAGTGAGGAGGTCATTCAGTGTGTGCCATTCTCACGATGTTTTTTCAAGAAGCCTTAAAAATGGTAGAGGAGATGGTATTGACATATTTCTCCCCACCTAATCTTGTGTTCTTCCTCAGCTTTGGGTGATGCAGAGTACTGAAGATGTCTGTCAGCTTCTAATAGGTCATGGCTGCCTGGTGACCTGGTAGAAATCAGAGATAGGCAACATGGAGGTGTTATTTGAGGCACCTCACCCATAAGTGGATCAAAAGGCATTAAAGGTCTCATGAAAGCACTCACCACAGAGAAAGAAAAGAAAAACAGGAAATGAAAAGAGAAGCAGAGAAAATAAAAGTTCACATGAAGTTTTCAGGGTTCCAGCATCAATATTCTTTTTATAAGACAAAAATGTTTGAGAGCTTTTTTTTATGAAAAGGAAAGCCTGTTTTATTGACTGATGAAAGCTTTATGATAGCTCTATGATTTGGTCTATAATTTCTAAATTGTTCCTAAACTTTTCCCTTCAGAGAGTCTCTGACTGCAGCCTGGGGAACTCAGCCTCTAAGGCTAACAACGTCCCAGCCACCACCATCCTTCTGAAAGAGGGGTTGTGGTGTGAGCACAGCTGTGTCTTGATCATTCAACCTGTACTGAACACACAACATAGGAAAAGATGTGGGCAGTGTGATGTTCAGTGTGGCCTTACCAAACAGAAATGATGTTCCTCTTGGTAAGTGGAATTGCTGTGAGGTTTGGTTTGCCAGCAATTTGTTTCCCATGCAAGAAAAGAGACTCACATTTTTCTCATGTTTTCTGTGAGTGAAGAAAGATGGAAAAAGTTGAGGCCAGGGCAGGTGAACCCTTCTAAAATGAGGTTTGCAATGAGGCTTAAAAAATCATACAATCATAAAATATCCTGAGTTGACAGGGATCCATAAGGATCATCAAAATTGAGCTCCTGGCCCTGCATAGGACAACCCCAAGAATCACACACCATGTGACCGAGAAGGTTGTCCAAATTCTCTTGAGCTCTGTCAGGCTGATTCTGTGACCGCTTCTATGGGGAGCTGTTCCAGTGCCCAGCCACCCTCTGGGTAAAGAACTTTTCCTGATCACCAACCTAAACCTCCCCTGACAAAACTTCAGGTCATTCCCTCACATCCTGTCCCAGTCACCACAGAGCAGAGATCAGTGCCTGCCCCTCCTCTTCCCCTCACAAGGAAGCTGCACCTGCAGTGAGGTCTCACCTCAGCCTCCTCTTCTCCAGCCTGAACAGACCAAGGGACCCCAGCCACTCCTCACCCAACTTCACTCCAAGGTCCTTCATCATCCTCCTGGCCTCCTTTGGACACTCTCTAACAGCTCAATGCCTTTTTTGTGTTGTGGTGCCCAAAACTGCACACAATGCTGAACATGAGGCCACACCAGTGCAGAGCAGAGCAGGACAATCACCTCTTTCAGGAATTTTTCATTAACTACCAGAATAATCTTCTCTGTACTTTTACCAGCTGCTTAAATGAGTCTGACAGGCCTGTAGTCACCAGGGTCACCTCTCTTGCTCTTCTAGAAACAGCTAACATGCTCCATGACCAAAGCAACATCTATGCAGTTGGGAATAATCAAAGCTGTTATCTTCTGAAATACAATCTGTGGTTATTTTTGAGAATGAAACTGGCTCCTTTAAAACTGATGGAAGTATCTTATATGCAAGCAACATGTACATTGGGAGTGTAGCAGCCTACAGGGTTGCCCTGTGTGGGGACCAGGAGAGCTTTAGGTTTCAAAGTCTCTAATGAAGAACTTGCCCTCAGTGGGTCAGGCTTTTCAAAAAAACATGGAGTAAGGGCATATTATACTCCACAATGATTCACAACTGCTTCTGTCAGTCTCTGAAATAGACTGGAAGAACAATCTTGACTATCACAGCCCAAGTAGTGGGTGGGAACCAGGGGTCATTCCATCAAAATCTCTTTCTCAGCTGTGCTGGATCACAAGAACTGAACACTGGAGTTGAGACCAGAGCTACAAAGCTCCTCTTTGCACAAAATATGTTGTTTAGATCCCCTCACCGTCCTGATACATGAACAATTCTGAAAAAATGGCATGAGGCTTCTACATGGCTTCAGAAAATGAGAGGGGGGGAGAAGGCAGAGATAGTATATAGTTTTTCATTTTCCACTGATAAGTTTCTAGTCCATGGGAAACCGTCAGGATATTATTTTGTGCATGTGTGGTGTGAGAATAAAGACATCTTTCTTCACAATGAAAATGCTTTTTTTTTGGTACTGGCACAGTAATAGATGTGTCCTCCAATTTACCCCAGTACTGTAATCTTTTCCTCTGGTGATTTGTGTGTTCTTCTGGGTTTTGAACTTACGAAAAACTGGTAACATTGTGCATATTCTACTCATTATTTTATACAGGGAGGTTAATGAGCGTATGCAACATGATAACTATGGCAGAGGACCTTTGTGGGCAGTTGCCAGCTCAAACACCAGTTGATCCAGACCAAATAAAGTTGTTCTTTAGCATCTTGAATTATATGATGCACTTAGGGGAAAAAAAAATACCATTTCCCTTGCAGAAAGTAGTTTACAAAGGGTGTGAGATTCCCAGGAGCAACTGGGGGCCCCCAGGGCATGGCTGATGCCTGGGTGCTGAAGCACAGCGCAGATGAAGACTGAGAACTGCAGAGTAATAGAGGGTTTGGGTCCAAGGCTGCAGCCACGGAGGCTTCCTCCATCTCCACTGAGCAGGGAAGTGGTGGGCTTGTGCTGTGGAAAAGGTCAGGGCTGTCTTTGTGCCTCTCTGCTGTGCGTGCACAGCACCAGGCTCCGAGCACTGCTTTTGGCTCCTCTCAGTTCAGGGAGGAGAGCGGTTTTCAGCTAGTCAAGAGATTTGTTTTTTACCCCAAGGTCATTATTACCTTTCCTCCAATGAACCAGTCTTCATTTCAATGTAGGACTACAAACAAGAATTAAAGACTCTTTGGTGCAGCTTGGTAAGTGCGCAGGATGGTTCTTATGCTTAAGATAGCAGTCTCGAAGCTCTCTCTAAACGTGGCTTGGACTGCTGCTGAGACACCCTTATGTTCATTATTTCAATGGGGAAAAATGAGCTGGAAGTAGCTAAACTTATATAATGTTTTTCTTTCCTTCCCCTGCCCCCATTCTCTCCAAACCTTACATTCTTTTGTGTTGTTCAAGTTCCCCAGTGCTTTATATGAGGATTCAGAAGTCTGGTTCTCTGGAAACAATTGTTATGTCAGCTGACATTAACACAGCAAGCACTTTAACTATTTTTCCAACATATCCATCAAGTTCAATGGCCAAAACATTAATTCTCATTAAGCTTCAACAAAGTTTCTCATTTTCCTTTAATTCTGTCACCATACTGCCTCCATGCAAGACTGTTTTACAAATATATGCAGTCATTTAACTAAAAGAACTTATGAAAGCTTTTTCAGTGACTTTATATAAGTCACTGAAAATAAAGCCCATATATTTGTGAGTGTTCTAGGCCATTTATGACACAAATTTGAGCCTCTCCTGTTCTAAGCTTTAAAAAAAGGCATATATGTTTTAAATCAGCCAAAACAGTGAAACTATATATTGTTGTTACTAGCTTGGAAACTAGGCATACCCCTCCAGAATTATCAGAAAATATGAAGAAAAAATAAAGATTAACTCAGCTGCTGAAACATGGATCAAAACTTTCTTGTTGCCTACAATGGCAAGGACTACCCCTAAAGATTCATCAGCTGGCTTCAGAAACCTTAGTTTTGGTTTTGTGCTCAGTGGACAAAAGAAGACGTTGAGCAAGGACATTGTTCATGAGAATACAAAAGATGGAGTGTTACTCTTTTTTTAGTCATTATTAAACAGTTATAGATACGTATCTCTTAATAATGAAGATGGGCTACTCTAATGTTTCAGAGTTGTAACTGGGCTGGCCTAAGGCCATAACCTGTATGAAAACCTATCCACTAATAAATAATAGAAATCCACTATAAGATATCATAGTTTCACAGTGGGCAGAGGCTAAAAAAAAATACTAATAATATCTCAGCTATTAGTATAACAAATGATAAATGTTCCCATTTTAGAAATAAAATGCAGTAAATGTATTAAGCAGTGTCTGTGTTTTCTTTTTAAATGAAGCATGCAGCCCCATCCCACTTACCAAACCACGTTTTTACCTTCAAATATCACCCAAAAATGTGTGTAAGAACTATGGCTGGGGAAGTAAGATGCTGTTCTTGCCCCTAGAGAGAAGAATCATGACAGATTAACTCCCATGTCCTTTCTGGGTGTGCTGAAAATTTATAAAATAAATTCCCACCAACATTAGCAGAGGTTAGTATAGGCAATTGACCTTGTAAATCAAGAATAGAATAGGCCCTATAATGTATAATATTTTGAGGTATTTATCACCTTGCTGAGGCAGACAGGAATCAAGCATGTAAATCGTTGTAATGGTAACAGTAATTCTACATCCCAGTGCCTGCACATCAGTGAGAGTGCCCCCGGGGCTGCAGGGGGGTTTTTGCCTCTGCTCCCCCTCACGCTGCCCCAGCACGGCTCAGACTTAGGGCTGGTGGTCCAGGGAGACCAGCACAAACAGGACAAAGCTGCACACTGGATTGCATCCTCTTTCTCATTACTCCTACAAGTGCATCTCTAATTCTCTATGCCTTTTGATCTGCTCACCAGTTTTCTCCAGATTTCTTCCCAGCTCTGCAGGATTTTCTTTCCTAAGGAGAAGGTATATTTAGGTTATTCTCAGTTCAATCCTGTATCATGATAGAAAAATGACATGAGCCATGGCTGCATATATATTCAAAAAATTTCAAAACATTTGAAGTGGGATAAAATAAATAATCCTGAGGCAAATGATATCTTGAAGTCTCCAATTCTTCTAATATATTCCAGAAATGCACATGACTTTAAGAATACATTGCAACCTTCAGATAATTGTTAATGCATGTAAGTGTTTTGCAGGAAAAACGACATTTTGTGTTATCTGCAAAAAGCCCTTTTGAGTAAGAGTCCATATCTCCAGGTATTTCTTTTAAAGGGGAACAGTTTAATAAAAATAACAAAGCTAGAAACCAAGAACATTAACTTTCACTTTGCCTAGCTACATGCTAGTACTCTTGCTGTAATTATAACACAGAGGTCATTCCAAAGGAATTACCAGCCTTCAAATGATATGAGACAATTATTCTCCAGGGAGTCGGACAAATTCGTAAGACAAATACAGTTGAAATTTCAGACATCAATCTCTTTTTTAACATAGCATGGGAACAAGGGAGCTGTGAAATGTAATTTTACCCTAAGGCCCAACAAATGATCGCATTAAAATGATTTAAAAAAAAGACTTCACATCTATTATACCTCAGAAGTGAATGTAGTGTTAGATTTTTCTAAGGCTTCCTGTGAATAACAGAGTTTAATAGAATCAGTAAAGAGCCCCTTACAGACGCCCGTGTTCCTGGCTGGCGGGGCGGTCGCAGGAGGCGGCCCCGCACGCCGTGGCACGGCTGGGGAGCAGCGTGGTGCCACCAGCCTGCTCCCACTGCTGTGGGGCCACGCTGGGCCCTGCCACACCACCTCCCTCCCCTTGGCTGGCACCTTCTGCTGCGGTAGCTCTGCACAAGAGGGCATCCCCAAGGCAGCTCTCTTTGTCCTGCCCAAATTTCCCCAAACACGAGGAAGCTGAGTCGGTCTCATGCGCACCTGTGGCAAGAAGCTGTGCTGGGTGGGAGCCTCGTTTCCCTGATACTGACAATCACAAGGAGAAATTTAAAGGGAAAAGTACTTACAGCCACCTTGAAGAGCTTTCAGTGATCGCCCATTGTGAACCCCAAGGACAGCCACTAAATGTGTGCCTTGCCTGGGAGTGCAGGAGGGATGATGGAAACCCAAAGGGCGGCAGCTGTGGATCCACTGCTTTTTTTTGTACTTCAGTCCATCAGATTTACATTGCTTCCCATGAGCTTGGTTTATCTGGAACCCTGTATGGCTTGAGCCCATCTAGAAGACAAATCTAGGACTGGTACCACGTCCAATGTTCATGTGCAGAGAGCAGCAAACCCTTCTGTTCCTGCTTGTAAGGAGTCTCTCAAGCGATCTTCTGCCTTTGCACAGGGCTGGTCATGCCAGCATGGATTTGGGGGCTGCCTGTGTGAGCTGGGCAGGATTTAGCCCAGTATGTGTGCCACGGCCAAAGTGTTGAAGTGGAAAATGGATATTAAGGAACTGCTCTTTGGCTAGGATTTGATTTACAGAAACCTATAACAGTCTCATTCTTCAGATAAGTGCATTTCTCCAACTGTTATTACTCAAGAAAACAGGCTCCTTAGAAATCTTTACAGCCGACACATTGCAATGTGACCTTGCACAACTTGGCAGTGAAGCTCCGCATGTTTTTATTGTATTTAAATAGCACCATTAGTTTTATTCATATGAGGAAGTTAAAGTTTAGCTTCAGTGACATTCTGGCACTGCACATGCCCTGAGTCCATGTGTGTCCCTGTAGGGGCAGGGTTTCCGAGGAGCAGAGGGAAAAAGGGGTGTGTGAGGAAGAGCGCATAAGTTTGTGCACACACAAACGTGCATGAGTTTTCTTCCAAGGATGTATTCCTGTCCCTGTGACACTACGGTCAACAGCTGCCTGAATTATCCTATTAGGCACAGCCTCTGCAAATATTTGTGAAAGAATGCTTCTCAAATGGAAGGTGACAAATTAATGAGAAATGCAGATGCGTCCTGGATTAAATGAGTGCAAAAGTAGAGCAGCACCTGTCTGTTTGATGAGGATGGTTGACAGGAGAGCTGTGCTGAGCTTCTGTGGTATTTAGAGTGAGGAAAGTGATCAAAACTTCACATTTCCATTTACCTGACCAAAACATTTCATTCTACTCCCACAATAGTGTTCTAAGGTAAACTTTCCCAAGAGATACAGTGAATTGTAAGAAAAAAATTAGAACACTGATACGACGAGTGATAGACATCTCAAAGCTGCCCTATGATGTCTCACCAGCAAACACTTAGTCCACCTTATTGTGGGAACACTTTGAGTGTCTAGGCAAGTTCCCAGAAGAATACAAAGTTATGAGTCCCTTATGCTACATAGTTTCCTAAGTTAGCTTTAAACTAACATGGTATTGTATTATTAGTCAGGCAAAAATGAAGGGAGTAACACACGCCAGTAAAAAAAAAAAAAAAAATCCAGACATGCATACACATATTTCATACATACATATATCTTACCACATGACACAGGTGGCAAATCATTCATCGTTTGCCTCCTGTCAGAATTTTATTTTGAGGACACAGAAAGTCCAGTGTACTGCCAGTACACCCAGTAGCCTTGAAAGCTGGGAACAAAGAGTCCAGCTTTTGTCCGTGAGAAGGGCCAAATGAGAAGGGAATGTCACTGTATGCCAAGAGCAGAACACACGGAGACACAAGAGTGAGGTATCACATGAGGCCCACAGAAGATAAAACAAAATTGTGTGAAGATTTCTTTGTGGTAAATCCAAAACTAAGTTAGCTAATCTCACCAGGTTCTCTTGCCCATGACAAGTAAACTGCAAGATCTAAATAAAAAACTGTCATGCCTCCTCACTGCTGATCAGGAGGAATATAGATGATATCTTTACTCTTTTCTCTTCCCATCTTTATCTGATTCCTAAAGTATGTCTCCATTGCACACTCTCATTTGTTTCCATCACCTTTTGCTCTATTCACATCAAATACTTGCTTGGCATGAGAGGGACTGGGAAAGGGGAATTACCTGAAACACCATTCTTACAAGAGCCAGAGCCACACATGTCCATAAGGACTCCAGAATTCAATAGAAAGCAAAGCAGTTTAAATGAACAGATTTTATTATTTATTCTTATAGAAAAAGAGGAAAAACTGAAAAAAAAAAAAAGATTGAAAGACTGATTTCATTGTAAACCAGTACAAACAGATTCAAAAACTGCTGTACTTGGATCCAGGGTGTATCTAAACCATAGTCAACCCAACAGTTTAATTTTCAAAACTTGGCTTTTAACATTGGAGGCATGAGATCAAGCCAAGATACACTGCCAATAAAAGGCTGGAGCTCAAAGCCAGTGTTGAATTACAGAGCCCAGAAGGTTTACGGAAGTGTTTAGTGAAAATTGTTTGCAAATGGGTTTAGAAAAAATTTCTCCCTCTTGCTGGCTGTTTCAGGATCTGACCTTCTCAGACTTACTGAAGAATTCTCTTCCCATCAGCCTGGCAGGGATACATAGGATTTACATATGGGCAGGCAGGATGCTTAGTGCCTAAACCCATGTCCTCAGATTAAGCTAGAGAATGTTAGATATGGTTAAGTCAATGCAAGTATTCTCCAGCCAAAGGGACAACTGGGCCCTATCCAAGTACAGCTAGACTATATAGAAAGCCCCCTGATAAACAAAAATGAGGTTGCATGATCTAATGGTCCCTTCTGAACTGAAATATTCCACCAAGACTGGAGTATTTAGGACTTTTTTTCCCATTTATCAGATGCATTGTTAATTGGAATAGTTCTACAAGGCATAGGAATAAACTATGAACACAGAATTTTGCCCTGAGCAAAAAAGATTTGTATTTGATTTCACAACTTTGTTTTTGTACCTGATATCCATTAAAAAAAAGAAATCGTGGGGCCTGCAGGAATTGTGCTAATCAATGGACAGTAAATTTCTACCTTTAAAAAGCTTTGTTGTCTCTGTACCCAGTGCAGTCATCCCATACATCAGAACTTGCACCAAAATGCATTTGGCAGTACCTCTGCTCCAGAGAAGCCATGGAATGAGGTTGCTATTGTTAAATGCAGAGCCCCAGCTCTTTTTAGGGCAGATGAGAATAGAGATACACAGCAAGATAAGCAGCTCTTAGGGGTCACAGTGAAACATATTTTCATCTCACTGAGATGCACTGATTTCTATTCCTTTGGTCAATAGCTCAGGAAGGTGCCTTTTAGTAAAATTAAATATGTTTGGCTTGCAAAAGCATCTACAGATTCATGATTGCTTCCCTCTGGTTTCTAATGAGTTTTTTTGCTCTGTTTTGTGGTTGTTCTGTTGTTTCAGTAGTGTGGGGGTTTTTCACCTGGAATTTTGTTTTTGAGATTTTTAGCTCTCTTTATACTTACTGAGCTCATGTATTTAATTTAAACTTGGAGAAATACACTAAAAACCCAACCTGCTCCTGCCCTCTAATGAAAGCCCCAAGTTTGGTGCTGTGTCTAACATTCATAAGAGCCCATTCACTGTGCTGTGGAGATAGAGACCTTATTAACCACGGATGAGGTAGCTTCTGCCAAGAGTCCTTAGGGAATCTCTCACAAGTGCTGACACAGCTCAGATCAAGGGTTCTCTATGAGAATTTTTAAAAATAACTCTGGGGATTCTCTGAAATATTCAGCTGATTGAGAAGGTGTTATTGTTTACTGCTTATTTCTCTGTATTTGTTCTGCTAGGACTGTTAAGCACCCATTTGTTTCTCAATATAAATTCCCTAGGATCCAATTAATAGAGTAGGACACTGCTGTCCTACTCTAATAGCAATAATGCAATAGGTTTTCTATGTTTCTCCAGTTAAAGCATGGCTGGTCCCAGACATGCAAAATTCATTCTTACTTGTATCCTTGGAAAAGTACAGGGAGATGTGTTTCCAGCACTCTGACAGTGTGAATTACCAGTCTGATCTGATTCCTTCCTCATTTTTTCGTGAAATTCTCCACTTGGCACCAAATGAGCAAGGAGTGTCTAAGTTACAGACATTTGTATTTCTTAAGCCAGACACAGTGCTATCTAGGCTGGTAGCACTGAACAATCAGCCTGGCATCTGTCATCAGCCTGGTCTGCATTACTTTGTGGGGTGGAAACCACTGAACATCTTGCTTCATTCTTAGCCAGGTGTGCAAAACAGGGTTTGTAAACTCTGTGGTTTTCACCCAAGGTGTCATCAAAGTATCTTGGGCCTTTCACACTGACCACAATCTAAAGTGTCCTCCTAGAAACTCAAGTGAGAGTTTGGAGGGATGAGAGGTGAGCTAGCACCAGAGCTGCAGGCTTCTGCTGCAATCCAAGAAAAGTCATATGACTATTAAATCTCACTAAAAGTCACAAAAACTTCACCCTCCTCTGACAGGATGAGAAATACATCAGAGAGGAATTGTGCACAAGCAACAGTAGCAGGCTTCAAAAGCCAAACATCACCTGGAGCCACAAAGCTGAAATAAATCCTGGCGATCACTGCATGGTGGCACCGGTCTCACCACATCCTTCACCTCACCTGTGTGACACTCAGATCACTTCGGTAGCAGTCTCAGCCGCCTTCTCCAGGAAACCTGTCCTCACTAAAGAGAAAATCCCAAGTCAAGAGCACTCTTGAAAGTGAGCAATCAATGCTGAGCTGTGCTGGGCATTCTCTTAAGCTGAAACCTTTTAGTCTAACAAAGAGTAAATGAGACTGTCCCAACAACACTCCATCTGTTTAAAGCCAGCTGTGCCCCTAAGTACTTTCCTAAATAATGGATCTTAAGGAGACTGATAATGGTTGAAAGAGCCACACACTGATCACAAGCATTTATAACGCAGCATTTATTCTCTCCTTGAGTAAAGGAATTCTTGTTATGAAGTGAAAGTTATATTTCAAGTTCAGCAATAGGCTAGCTGAGCAGCTACTGCTGTTTCACACTAGAAAACACATTCCATGCTTACCTGCCGTTCTGTTCTCTCTAATTGATTCTTTCCTAAAGGTATTTCCCACTACTCCACCTCCTTCCTTTGCTCTGATTAACAATTGTAGCATGATCTCATCAGCCCTCGACAAGTATTGATGGCCCACAGTATCATGAGGCTAATAAAGTGTGTTACCCAGTATTTTCTGGTGACACATAAAAACTCCCTTGTGAAAGACACAGGAGACAGAATATAATATAAATGCTTTTCTAGTAACAGCAGAGTACTGTGGGCTGTGCAATGCTGGTTACGAGCACGTTTTTCAATAGAGCTCTATGTGGCAGCACTGCCCAATCACAAGATGGGGGAGGCAGGGGTGAGGGTAATAGGGACCCCACTCTGATGCAGCCAGGACAGAGGAGATGAGGTCAGGCAGAACCCAGAGAGCTTTCTGCAAAAGCAAAACCCCCAGGCACCCTCCCTGAGTGCAAAGCCTCTGAGGAGAGCAGACCTCGATGGTGTTGTGTGCACTACCTCCTCTTGTGTTCCTGTTTTCTTTCTTGTGTTGCCCTTTCTATCCACATTGCTCTATTAATAAAATAACATAATTAGAGCACGGTATTAAACATTTGCTGTGCAAGACCGTTCCTTTAAAAAGGGTGGAAACAAAAATGAGCGGTTTTGTTCCTCCTCCTATTTACTCCCTGAGCATCTGTCAAACATTAAACAATAAGGGTATAAAAGGCCAAATTATTTTCCTCTCTCTGCCATGACACAAGTGTCAAGCCCAACAAAGCCACGTGACATGAGCACAACTTTGTCATTCAAGGCAAAAGCCAAGCCTTATTGTCACCTCTCTCCTCACCTGCTGACCGCTCTGGATTCTCAGCTGCACCGGGGTTGGTGGATGCTGGTTCCCACCATGGGGAAGGGTGATAAGACAGCCCTCCCAAAGACTGGGTGAGTACCCAGCATCTCTACAGATCCCCTGTTTGCTCCAGCCTCCCGGGGCACTGTGCTTGGCAGCGATGTACTCACTGCGTTCTGAGGGAAACTGGGCTGAGCCACTCTCTCCCCACACTCCCAGTTCAGGATGAGCCTCACAGACACACTGTGCAGGTAACTCCCTGACTCAACTCTCCCCTGTCTTCATCTGCCAGTGAAATGATGGCTTCTGATTTTTAAAATACTGTAGATCCTGAAATTCCCATTGTTGAGTGTAAGGCAGAGGAGTGTCACAAGGTTAGCAAATCTGGGGCTTGCCAGCACCATTCTTTTAATGGAAGAAAAGAGAAAGAAAAAAATCCAGCAAGTGGTACAGCAACAAAGAAAATCCCTTTTTGATCTATCAAGTCTCTTTCTCCAGCCTCTGTGAATGCCTCACCTCCTGCACAGTCTCTGAATATAAACTTTGCCCGGCACACTCAGGGTAATCTTTTCACATCATAAAACTTATAATCCTCTTAAAGTGGTTTCGTAGGGTTTGAGGTAAGATGCACTTATCAAATAACTGAAACAAATAAATCAGCTTATTTAGGCTGTGGTCAGTGTGTGTGCAGCTCTGTGTGCGCAGGGAGGAAGCCAGTGCCATACCAGCATTTGTATACATTAGCAACAAAGCTGTCTGTGACAAGCTGTCCTCTGCACAACTAAATATTTAGTTGCATATCATAAGTAACTTCTTAAGTGATTAAAGAGAGAGGGTGCTCTCTGTCTGTGCTGGCGCGGGGCGAGCAGCCGGCAGCGAGGGAGGGAAGGGAGGGAAGGGAGGGAGGGAGGGAGGGAGGGAGGGAGGGAGGGAAGGAGAGAAGGAGGGAAGGAGGGAAGGAAGGAAGTGTCAGAAGGAAGTGTCGGAAGGAAGGAAGGAAGTGTCGGAAGGAAGGAAGTGTCGGAAGGAAGGAAGGAAGGAAGGAAGGAAGGAAGTGTCGGAAGGAAGGAAGTGTCGGAAGGAAGGAAGGAAGGAAGGAAGGAAGTGTCGGAAGGAAGGAAGGAAGGAAGTGTCGGAAGGAAGTGTCGGAAGGAAGTGTCGGAAGGAAGTGTCGGAAGGAAGTGTCGGAAGGAAGGAAGGAAGGAAGTGTCGGAAGGAAGGAAGGAAGTGTCGGAAGGAAGGAAGTGTCGGAAGGAAGGAAGGAAGGAAGGAAGGAAGTGTCGGAAGGAAGGAAGGAAGGAAGGAAGGAAGGAAGGAAGGAAGGAAGGAAGGAAGGAAGGAAGGAAGGAAGGAAGGAAGGAAGGAAGGAAGGAAGGAAGGAAGGAAGGAAGGAAGGAAGGAAGGAAGGAAGGAAGGAAGGAAGGAAGGAAGGAAGGAAGGAAGGAAGGAAGGAAGGAAGGAAGGAAGGAAGGAAGGAAGGAAGGAAGGAAGGAAGGAAGGAAGGAAGGAAGGAAGGAAGCTGCCCGGGCACACCCGCGCTCCCTCCCCGCAGGTTCGCCACGTGGGGACAGCCCCAGCTCGGCCAGGGGTGCACGGCCTCGGACACGCTCTTCTGTCACCCTTCTCTGGTCAGGAACTGGCTCTAGACAGGCTCCAAGCTGATTTCTTGCATATTTGTACAGAGTTCAAGTTTTCAAATATTTCTTGCTAGCTTTTATTGGTGTTAGGGCAAGGTTTATTTTTAACGTGCCTGTATTTATGGATTCCTGTGCTTGCATATTTCTTGCATGTGCAAAATTAAATTAATAAAACTATTTCATGTTGAAGAAATATAGAATAGATGTGTCCTGTTTGATATAAAGACATTGTGGTAAAGACATTTGTAAATTCAAAACCTATTCCTTTGTACAATTTAAATTCAATCAACAAGCTAGAAACGCGACCCTAAATTTGCTCCCAGTATGTTTTCCTATGTGTACAATAAATGCTTTCTTCAGATGTCTCAAGCACCATCACAGCAACCCTCACTTAAAATGCTGTGGTTGTTGGAATATAGACACATGCTTAACAGAATATCTTTAATTTGCTTTTTGAACTAGGGAGAAAGAAAAGAAAGCCAGCCTGTTGTAGGGACAAGGGCTGAGTTTTTCTGTGTGGGGATCTCTTCTCTTCCTGCTGCGTCCTGTCCATTCTCTGCTCCTCCTCCCTAGAAGATATTCCAGCTTCTACTTACTCTGAAGAGGAAAACTCCAGAGGCAATTTAAACTATTTTTAGGGTTCTTCTGTTTCAGTATGTGCCATGTGCAAGAAAAGGGCATACCACAATCAGGCCATTACCCCACAGGGATGAAGTTGGGAGGAGTCTGATGGTGACAGAGCCATGCATCCCTCAGGATATGGGAGTGCCTGATGTGTCCAACACATTTTATCTTGTCTCCAAACTGCTCCTTGATGTCCCATTCCTCCCTCAGGTGCCTTTGCCACAAAGGATGCTCCAGCTCTGCCAGAGTTGTCCTGGGCATCAGGGCAAGAGCTGCTGCTGGGTTTGGGAGCAGCTCTCATGGGAAGAGCAGTGGCCCAGCCCTCCCTATCTCTTGTAGAGGTGTTTGTTAATAATCAGATGCTGGAAATACAAAACAGTTTTAGCTACCAAGAAAACCTACAAGAGTTTGCTGTGCTGTTGATGACATAGAGAATTTTTAAGACCTTGCTTCCACAAAACACTTTTCAGAGATTTTGTTACTTGCATCTGGGAGAGTGGCACAAGGACAGAAGCACCAACATTCTCTTTTCTAGTATATGTTGGGTTAATAGGAAAATTAAAGCTCAAGTAAATATTCACCAGAAAGTAATTTCAGTCTGTCATGAAAATAATCTACATTTATAAGTTATCTAAAGTAAAGTGAGCCGTATTAGCCTCCAGCAGCTCTGAAACCATTATGAATTATTGAATAAGTAATCTTTTTTTTTATAGTTATTGACATAATAAATATATTTGCTTGAAAACATCCGGAGCTGCATAGGCATAGAAGTATTTATGAGCCTGTGCTCTTTACAGCACTGTTTTACAGGGTACTGTCAGCTGTGGAGGGGAAACAGGAGGAAGGTTTCACCTCTGCTGTTCTTGTCAGCAGATACAGTGTTTCAGTCAGCCCCATCTCTGCTGGCCATCATCTCCATGGACCAGGAAATAAATAAAAATATCTAGGTGAAAATGGTGTAACTTGATTTCCTGTTTGTTTTTTTTGGAGGGGGGATGATTCTTTAGTGTCTGACAAATAGACCTGCAGTCCCCCAATACTGCTAGAGTAACAAGGAGCAGCTTAGTTAACATTAATTTAGTAAACAGAGAGAGATTAAATTAACATTAATTTAGTAACAGAGAGCAAGCTTTAAGTTGCCACCAGATCATTTCTGAAGGAAATTAAAAAATTATAGCGTTTCAGGCCCAAATGCACTGTCAAAGTGGTGGGAGATGTGCCAGGCAGAGCTGAAAACCTTTGCAAGCAGCAGAGAGGCGCAGCGGCTGCAGTCTCATCAGAAGCTGCTGCTGCCAAAGACACTTTGCCAAGGCTTGGGTGGGTCCCACTGCCCCACAGAGCACAGAATCTTCTCAGCTGAGGGAGATCTGCTGGCACAACGCTGAGATGCAGAGCAGAAGGTGCTGTGTTGGGAACTGCGGTTGGGAATGGCGGTGTGCCGTGGGAGGCGCAGCATCCTGCCGGGGTGGCATGGCCAAACCCTGTCCTGGAACCTCGTGGCTGCTTGGGCGCCCCTGGGGCCATGCACTGGCATCTTCTGGAACACTCCAGGGTGCAGAGAATTTGCGGGAAAAATCTCTTTCTGCAGTAAAAGCTGCATTATATTTTTTGCCTGTGTCCTTTAGGCAGTAAATGTTTCATCAGTGGCTCTTAAATTTCCTGAAGTAAAAAAAATTAGCAATTACTAGCCATGAAATCACAAAAGTGCTTGCTCCTGTGAGAGTCAAAAATACCCCAAAGAACAAACAAAACAGCAACCCGTTTTAAAGAACTCTTGTCCCTGGAATGCAAGGCCAGACAAAGATTTAGCCTCCTTTTTAAAAATTTAAGTCTGGTAGAAGATCATGTCAAACCTCAGACACTTACAACAAATCAGTCTTTATTCAAATGTGAAAATTTAGGCATAAATTGCTGGCTGCTTAGCTCTCAAAACAATGTCACATTACAAGAAATGTGATATTTTGAAGAGAAACAGGAAAAAATTTATCAAAGTTTTTGTTATTATTGCATTATCCTCCCACTTGATCTACTAGCTATAGATACTTGGTGTCTGCTTAAGTGCTTTCCATTCTTCCCATAAGCAAATTCTGGTTGAAGGCTATATATCATTTTACTCTTGATCACTGCTAGTCTCAGTACCTCATTACAGCAGACCACTTTTTGAAACTGAGCTATAGCCCAGATAAATGATTGTATAAAGTTTTAAATAAACATACAACATTTATGTTATGTTGTTTCTCAGGAATGATTTATAGTCATTTTCTTCATCCAGTCCTGAGCTCTGGACATAAAAGACACTGAGCTCTCTGCTGTTTATCCAAGCTAAATCCTCTGTTTGTTCTGCATAAGCGTTCTTGATTCTATAATATATTGCAGGCTTTAGCTTCAGGTTTATTCCCTCTGGGATGGTGGAATTAGATACATTAACTGACAAAGATAAGGTAGGGACATTGTAGCTTAATAGCCATTAAAATAGATACTGTGATAATAAAAATGGAGTTAGAAAAGGGAGTCGAGGTTGTGATATTTTAAAAATATGTATTGATAAGACTTACATGAATAAATGCAAGATTTGAGAAATCCCTGTTAGGAAACCTCCAAATGATGGTTGGATTTGGTTTAGTTGGGTTTTTTTCATAAGAAGAGAATTAGAAATGTAAGATATTGTGAACCAGATTCCAGGCTGCCTCTTGTGTCCCCAAAGAGATTTTTTTTTTTATTAAAATTACTTTATGTAATCAGGCTGCTGAGCCATTGAAGTACTGCTCTGTGCTACAGAAGAAAAATCAAGAAAGCACCATGAGATAAAGCAAGTATTTCTGCCTTAAAAAAAACCACAATAAGCCTGTGTAGATTCTTTTTATAATGTTCCTTCTTTTATCAGCATATTTGAACATGTACACACACACACACACACACACACACACACACACACACAAACACACATATATATAGACCTTTGTTCAAACCACATAGGGTAGTCCATTTCCTTCATACTGATATTCCTCATTACAGTCCTTGTTCCTCTGTTAAAAAAGCAGACAACACTAAATGCCTGCTTTCTCCTCTTGTGAGCATAGAAAAAATTTTTAACTAAGCCCACTAAAAGTTGCCTTGTCTTTTGTCACAGTTTTAATTCTTACATTTTTGCATAAAAAAAAGAGTTAGCATTTAAAGACCTAATGCCTAAAACAGCGGAAAGAATTTAAGAATTATAGTATTTAATGTGACATACTCTAAATCATCTCTTAGCACAGTATAAAAGTTAGCTAAGGTTTTAAAAGCCCTAGATGGACTTTCACTTTTTTCTAAGTCAGGATTAACTTGTGTATAAGCAACAGACTAAATTTTTCACTGCCAAAAAATTATCTAACTCAAAGTTTGAATCTTGTAGTGCAAACAGCAGTCCTGCCTGTACTCATACAAGCTTGTTATTTTGTGGTACACAAGTTAGTTTGCTGTCCGTGCTCTGTAAAAAATTGCATTCCATAAAGCATGAAAAGACTTTTTATCTGAAACTTGTGTGGAAAAATAAGCAGCAATCAAATTAAACACATGGGCAGGCTTTTCTCTCTTCGTTGCTGTTGTTGTTTTATTCTACAAGCATTTATTTTAGTTAAGATATTCTACTTTTAGAGTTGTGAGGCACTTCCAGGAATAATGGTGCAGATGATGTGAATGACTTACTCAATGAGCATAAAAGGAAAGAAGAAGGAAGGAAAAAATAAAACTCATGAAAACCTTCCAATCTTTGTGAAAGATTGCCTGAGTAAGCATAAAAATTATCTTAAAAAAGCAAACAAACTTATTTTATGCATATTTTATGCAAGGTTTCTTGATCAAACACAATAATAAAGTAGCATATAATTTCTCTGCAGGTTTAATTATCAAACTTTTCTATTATTCACTATAAAGAAACATTTCAATTAACTTGTTTGCTAGTGAAATCTGCTATTCTTATCATCATGATTACATTTGATAATAGGAAAAGGAGAGAGAGAAAAAAATGTGTGTGCATAAAAGTCCACTCTGGCAAAGAAGTGGGAATTTCTTGCCATAGTGGGCAAGGCTAAGGTTTCGTGAGCTGTAGTAAAGGTACCTTTTCCATGTGATGGAAAATGCAGCGATGCAAAGTCACCTCCTCCTCCCACTGTGGCCCAATCTGTGGCCCAGTTTTTGTTTTCTGTCCCCTGAATTTTTTGTATGGAGCTCCAGATCGGAATAGAGAGTTTGTGACCATCTCATGGGCACAGTCATGGCTGGTGTGTGGGCAGTGGGCTGCTGGTTCCACAGCATTTGAAAATTACCTAGAGAGGAGTTGGCCTCCCCCACCTTCAAGATTAATTTCCAGAAGGATATGTCACGTTTGTTAGGATAATAGGGATTTGCTTTTATTAGTATTTCAATACTAATAAGTCATTAAATGATTTTCCTATAAAAGTTTTCACTAAAATCCTTGCAATTACTTATTTACTCAATAGATGGGATATGGCAAAAATGGTTGACCTTTTCTTTATCAAATAGCTGTAACAACCAAACATTAACTAGCTATTCATCAAAGTATCAGTATAATGAGGAATCACCTTCATCTTATCAAGAGAGAAACAAAGTAAGTAGTACTACCCCATAGCAAGAAAAAAATCTTGCTTGGGGCAGACCCAAAACTTTAAAAAAAATTTTGTCCTTTCTCCTGCCCTCATAAAATAATTTTATTTAATTAATTTCTTAACAAAAAGATTACCCTAACCTTTCATGGAAGGCTGCAGCCTTAGGCTCCCTTAACTTCCCTAGAAGGATTGAAGTAATTTTTGCTTTTTTCTAGAGGTTTCAGGTGAATTGGTAATTAGCAAGAAGAATGAAAGAATGTACTGCCTTATCTACTATAAAAGAGCAAAGTAAATAGCTCATACTCATTCGCTGAAGAAGCATCTCAGTAGAAGCCAGTATCTATCCCTTTAAGGGCATTAAGACAACTGCAAACAACACAAATAGCTGGAGTTTAAAGCAGTTTGTGAACCACTTACACAGAAAAGCTTTTCCCACATTATTCTCATTTTGCTGATAGGAAGTGAAAGCCTGGAGCCCTGTTTAAGATCACTCAACACCCCTATAGCCAAGACGGGCAGAGAAACCACAGACTTGGCGTCCAACCCCTCAGCCTACCAGTGGGATCACCTTCATGAGCAACTCAGGAGAGATTTTGCTATGTTGCACAAAGTAGTGCAACACAAGCTATTGGGCAGGATGGCAAGCCATTGCTAGTCCCTCACACAGTGTTTGAGAGATAGTGGCTTTTAAGATGCCCTGCTGCTAAGCCTACCTATTTCTAATTAGGCAGTTATAAGCTGACTGCATTGATGATGATATAGATAAATTAAATGGGATCAGTAGCATAAAAATCTGCATCCTCACGTAAAACTTAAGGACCATTTTGATGATTAACCATATACATGCAGCAAGACACTAGACAGTGAGCAAAAAAAAAAAAAAAAAAAAAAGCCACATGTTCTGCAAGATGTGCTAGTATGGGACAGGAGGTAAAACTCACTTAAGAGACACTAAATCATATTGCTGAGGTGCGCAACTTTTTCCACAAATAGCAGTGCCTTCTTACAGAGATGTAGCTACAAATTCCCTAGGGTACTGGTGTGTTCTTGCTTCTGATATTCTATGTTAGGAGGTTTGTTTCTTCCTTTTACTTTGGGCTATTAGCCCCATCTATTCAGTCCAATTTTTTATTATCAGAGAGTCAGGACAAACCAGTAAGAGTATTTAAACCATTGCATCCACCTTCAGGAAAACTGCAGTAAAAACCGTTATTGCTATGGAAACATCAAAAATGTTATCTAGCTGAGCATGCCCTATACCTGGACTGAAGGGCTCCTAGAGCAGCAGGCAGGTTCTGTGGTTTGCCCCAAATACACGTGGGTATTCATGGCACCATACCCACAGTCCTGGCTCTGACAGAATACTAAACTGTGTCATTCATTCAGATGAGAAGCATGGTGTGCACTTCATATCTCTCATGAATGAGACGCAATTTTGGCTGTGTTCACGCCTAATTATAAAAAAAATAGCAGCTCATGGTGCTTTCCACCCCTGATCTGGATGAGCTATTGTATTACAGTATTAATCTTGTTGTTAAAAATAGCCTTTTCAGGCAAACATACTGATGGTTTGGTGTCTGTACAATGAACAACTCTTAACATGAGATCAATAAAATTATTTGCTCTACCTCCAGATCAGAAAACCAAACCAAAGAAACACCCTCACTTATGCTATCAAGCGAATACACAAATGTTGGAGATTTACCATTACCTCTTAAACTTAAATTTTACCAAAAAATGTATTAGCTTGACTGCCTGCTCCTCAAACCCTGGTGATTTAATTTTGCTGCTCTATTTACATTTGCCTTTGTAAACCAAAATATATATTCAAATATATATATAACAAATTTCAAATTTTAACAGCTTTTTTCACAGTACATTTAAAGCCATGAGCAATGTACAGTAACTGCTGAAAGAGTATTAGGCTGTGTACTGTTCTCCTAGACTCCATCTGCCCCAGTAAACCCACTCTAATGTTTGATGCCATATTATTTTGTCAATGCAGTTATGTGTCAGTAACTGCATTAAAACCTTTTGCTCAAACCCTCAGTGACACTACACTTCTATAACTATCTACTTACTATGTGCGTTGCCAGAACAGAACTTTTTGTAGTAATACATAAATTTTTAAAATGTTGTCAAACTACCGCAAGTTTTATACTAGGAAAAAAGAGTACTGGACTACAAAGCAAGGGACATCACTTTTCCAGCAGCATTATTAATGGGGACTATTTTAGTCTTCAGTGATGGGGAACGACAGGCTGTAGCATTTTTTCAAGTTCAGAATAGAAAATAATCATACTTGCAAGAATTCAATTACTCTGCATTAAAGCTGCCATGGGGTTACTGTACATTTATATATCAGAAAGTCAGTAAATTATTTTTCTATAAATTAGTCTCTCAAAGATGATTTTTTTTTCCCTTTCTGTTCTGAATGCCAAACTCCTGACTGCTTCTCCACTACAGGGACTTCATATCTGGATAGCCGACATCTGTAAAAACATTTCTAATGAAAACACTACTAATACAACCCCCTGGAGAAACAAATGAAATGAGATCTAAGCATGCAGCCGCCTTTCTACAGCTCTGTCTTTAACAATAGTGAGGCTAGTGCTTCCCATCCAAGCCTTGACACAGGTCACGATCATTTAGGCACAGTAGTAGCAAAATAAATAATTGTGTAAATATGTAATAACCGGTATAAATACTCCAGTAGCACTTAGAAGATATGATAAAGGCCTTCTGTTTTTAGCTGTGCATTAAGGTTTATCTCAGTGGATGGAAGGGAGAAGCATTTAAACTGCAATGAAGGAGAACTGCAGATTGAATACTTGAAAGCTCAGTGCCAGATATAACAACGCTTCTTTTCCACAACAGCAATTCAGAAAGCGTATTAGTGTTAGAAGTGTTGGATCATTGCTGAAATTTTATAGAAACAGTGCTTAGATATTCACTCCAAAATAAAAAAATACTATAAAGATAATAAATGTAACTATACACTTACATAATTCAGACTCAAAGCAAAACTGTACAATTTCTAAATAATTGAACATTTTTTTCACAGATATATGTATAAGCATTCCACTGCTTTATTATGCAAATAAGAACTTAGACCCAATTTTTCTGTGAAACAATCTAACAATTATTAGGGGAAAAAGATCTATTTGTTTGTAAGATTTCTGGACTTAGCAAATGCTCCATATCAATCAAACACTAGATCGAGGTTTCCAGCCCTACATTTAAACCTGTAGTAAGTAATTTGAGGCAACAGCAAGTCCTCACCACCGGAAGAAAAATTACCACATAAAGACACAGGGAGGGATCATCTACCTGAAGATCATAATGGAAAAACAACAGTGCTTCTAAATGCCCTAATTTCAAAGTGTACCAGTGCTTTTGCTAGACTAGACTGTACAAGTACAGGCAATAATCAAAGTTTCCTTATGCAAGGTGAACTGCAAGTTCTGGGCCCAAATCCTAAGGCAGATGAAGCTGGAACTGATCTGACACAGAACTGACACCCCTGCCATCTGGGTTCACAAAAACACATCAGCAAGGGTTCATGGTTTGAAATAATTCCTTCAGCTTCCCTAGTGAAACCTGGGTGCAATAAAATCAAAAGCACTTTGCCAGAATTCCAGGAGGGTCTAGCAGTTGTTCCTCTTCCCCCCACATTTTGTTGGGGCTATGGAACCAAGACTGAACCTGTAAACACAAGTCTCACTTCCAACAGCCTTTATTTATAAGGTAATTAAAATGGGCTTCTTATTGCATGCATCTGTTTGAAATGGCATATCTCATGCAATGAAGAGAGATTAAGATACAAATTTTGAGACATTTCTGATTTACAAAAAATGGTATTTGGTCTTTCCACTGAGTAACTCTAAGCTCTAAAATGGCTTTGAGGTAACAAAAAGGCAAATGGAACTCAACATAATTTGCTTTGAAAGACAGTAATACTGAGCTTATGTCTGCTATACATATCTACTACAAACATATAATTTGGCTTCTGGACTAGTTCAGGCTGAAGCAGAGACAAATTGTGCTGGAAAAAATGAAATTAAAACATGCAGCTTAGATTATCCATAATTTCCTCATTCTAATACAAACAATGAACACTAAGAGTAATTATTATAAAACAAAATATAGTCTATGTAAGTTGTTCTAATTATCACAAAATTTATGCTTTGCACCTTGTAAGCTGTGGTCTTTCAAGTGGCTAAATGGACCAAAAATAGCTCAAATGAAGAAGCTTATAAACGTTTTTAAAAACAAGCATTCCATGTTTCATTTTACCCAGCACTTTAATTTGCAAGAACAAAAACCCAGGTTTCTTTTTAAAACATACAGCAACATGATTGTAATTTTTTTACATGCCACAGAAGAGATTCAATTTAAAAATTAATTATTAAAAAAACCAAAAAGTGACAATTAACTTTCATTAACAAGTTTATTATTTTATAGATTCAAACACTAAAGACTGTCATATGACTGGAAATAGTAAACAAAATTTGCTCAAATTCATAGTTAAAAGATCAATGCAAAGTCCTTAATATTTTCATTTTATTTTATTTTCATTTTATTTCATAAAATAATACACCTGAAGAGTCATAAAACACCACTTCAAAAAGCAACCAGTAATGAAAATTTAGTCAACACTGTCTTTGCAATATTTAAGTCTCAGGCACCCTCCAGTGTCTAGAGAAGAAATTACACAAGTGAGCAAGCATTTGAAGAAAAAAAGCCATGAACAAGTTTTCCTGTCAAGCTAGAAGCCAACTGCATCATTTATAATAATTGCATATAACCCTGCATCAGTGATATCACACTGCACAAAGTAAAAAGTATTGTGAAATTGCATTTCATGGATTTCTACGGGACTTAAGAGGGTGGTATTTTCTTTGCTAGTGGAGAGGCATCTCCAAGCACACTACTTAGAAAAATACATTTACAACAGCATTTCTTACGAAGTCTGGTATTGATAAGTATTCAAGTATTCCTCAGGGAATATGATCTCAATGTTTATACAGCTTGTTTATAACTTTTCTAAGGAATATAAATGAATAGTTTATTTAGCAGGACCTACACTCATAGTAAGGAAGAGGACAAACAATGCATGGAGAGCTAAACCCAGATACAAATACCCCTCCTCCCACTTTTTAATTAATGCCACACAAAACAGGAAGGTCGCATGTATACAAGCCTCTCCATGAAAGTTCACTGATTTTATGCAAAAAACCTAAACCACTATTTTTTCCATTGGTATCTTTGTTCATTCTAAAAGTAATAAATCCTAAGATGATTTTTTTACTTGACATTCAAATGGAAACAGTTGTGACTACAGGACAGAGAAGAATGCTTATTGAATGGACAGTGTTGAAAGTTACTGTTACCAGGTAGATCCACACAAACCTAACAGAAATGGAATGAAAACTGGAAAACAAAAGTTTTTCAATTGGGATTATGGACAAACTAATATTAATTATGGATTTCTCCCTTGCACGCTGTTTGTACTTCCACAATCCAACAAAAACTTTACATACAATTTAAGTGGTAATGAGTTAACATATTTTGAAACACATATTAAGTAACTTGAAAGTGGTTACATCCTGATTAAAGAAAACATCTTAGAGAAGATCTTGTTTTATGTTCGTGGTCAGAATTATGGCTTCAGGTATCTTCCCTCATTAGGGATTGATATAAGAATGCATGTATACTTCTGAATAAGCTCTTCACCCTCCTGGGTGTAGCATTACCAGACATGTGCAAAACTGCTAGGGCAACCCTGGGCAATCAGGCTCCTTAATGACTGATTCGGCTTCAGTCTCTTAAGGTTTGATTTTTCCCCCCTCACACTCAAAATCTTGTCTCTTATTTATTACATAACTTAGTTATGTCAGCTGCAGTCAGAGAGGCAAAAGTTTATTATTTGTCATTTAGTAAAGAACTAACACTGGGTCAGTGCTTCAGTTCAGCTCAGAATTAAGAGTTTCATCAGAGAAAAATGCTGATGTCATTTTGCCCTAGTATAGCTGAAGAGATATTTTTAAAAATTGAATGAAATCATAACAACATGGACTAAAAACCTCTAAGAATTAGTATTAAAAATATTACAAATAAACCTAGTCAGGGTGATCTAAAAAGAGGTAGGAAACATTTAAGAAGAGGGTATACATGATAAATATATTTACACACACACAATTATATATATACATATGAGTATAAAAACATTAACAAACAGTCATTGCCCCCATAAACTTACAACTGTGCTTAACTTGACATGTTGCAAGTATTTACATTAACTTCAAAGAGAGCTGACCATAATGTGCAAAACAAAGCACGACGTTACGTATTTCACAAAGCACTATAGGCTTATAAAAGTCATTCTATTCAGATTTTGGCTCTTTCTAAAACTTTTTGCATGCTTTAAATAGTGATGTTCCTTTTTGCAATAGCTTCTCTGATTTGACGATCAAGTTCACTTACAATATGGTCTTCATGATTATAGACTCCTGTTCTCAGTAGGGTATCCCTCTCCTCTATCAGACGAGAGAGGTAATCATCTGTATTCTCATTTATTTTTCTACAATGAAGGCTATCCACTCTGCCAGAAGAATTATCTCTAGCATCCTGCAATTTCTTTCTCTCCTCTTCTTGTTGTTTTAGCCTGATATAGATAGAATAGAAATAATTAGAGAATATTAATCCTCATTTTTATTATCTTTGTATTTAGTCTTTAGTTTATCTACTGAACTACAAAGTAAAATAAAGAAATCTGTGAAAGGTAAAAAAATTATTCTGTCTCTGGGAAAAATAACTACAACTAAAAAGAAATGTATTACTTAAAAATTAACAAAACCTTCTGTATGTGCATATGTAACTATACTTGCTATCAAGGTTTCTGCTTGGTAATGTAATCTGTACTCAAATTAAAAGGGTTCAACATACAAAACTAGTGCAGACAGCTTTTGGAGGGCAACATTAGATAAATTTAAAATTTTATGTATTCAAAATCACATTTTATTTAGAATAAAATGTGACTTGTTCTTTTCTTAACACAGCAGCTATGCTTAGAACTTATGATTTAAAACAGACAAAAAGCTTGGTGCTATGCATCTGTGACCTTAACAAAAAATAAACGACATGGTGTTAAACATGCATTTTTCTACACTGCTGTAATGTTGCATTTTACAAATCTAAGGGGCACTAAACTGCGTTCTTTCACTGAACTGACAGCAAATTATAATCTTGATTTAACTGAATCTTCTCCTGTTTTGAGACTCACAGCAAGAAAATAGAAGCAAAGGCAACAGTGGGGGAGGAATCTTATAAATACTTCTTATACCTGTTAAGTTCATTTCTAATATCCTCCAGCTCTTGACGGTCTGTTTTCCCCAGCTCTTTTTCTTCTGCTGCCAAATAGCGCAACCTCATGTGCTCAAGCTCTTGTTGCTGCTTTTTAAGGTGAGCCATTGCATTCTCTTGTTCACGCTGCATGGGAAAGGGTGAAGACATAACTCAGTTGACTACATGATTACATGTAGAAGTGCTAATTATAGCAACAGAGCAGAAGTTTAGGAATGAAGTCATGACAATTACATCTCCAGGAGTTTTAGAAATGTAGGAGTTAACAAAACATCTTAGTTAATGATATCTATAATGCAGTAAGACCACTGACTATCATCGTCACAGTGAACCTGTCCAGGTTGGATCAACTGCAGCCTAGAGATATCTTCCCATTAACAAAACAGCAAAATTATTAACAAGTCCTCTTACTAACTCTAGCTTAAGTTGGTAGACATAAAACTTACTGTTCGGGAACTGCTCAAGCTACTGAGATTTATTCCTTCACTATATGGTATATGAAATTTTTTTTAGAAAATGAAAGCTAAATAGCTGCAGGAAACTTCCATCATCAGCCCCATAGTGACTAGTATCAAAGCTTTAAGAACTACTTTTTGAAATTACAACTTGTGGTTAAAAAATAAGCCTTGGAAACAAATTTCTGGCAAGATGTCCTTTCGCAATTGTATAGTACCATGTCAAATGTTAGGTAACTTACTTTGTGGTTTTAATGAAATCAGTCTACCCATTCTAAAAGTTTGCTTGGCTCTAATTTTTAAGCTCTATACAGATACTAAAAAAAACGAAGGCTTGAATCCACTTCATGACATTAAAGTGGTTTAGTAAACATGGTCCTCTCTTCATTAATTTTTCTCCCTGTCATTTTCCATATGACCTTGTGCACTAACTGTGCAGTCAGTCTTACATCCAGAATAAGACAGAAGACCTCTGGCAGTTACAAAATAAGATGGGAGTTACACAAACATCCTGGATCTAGGCATATTGTGAAGTGCAAGTTTATCTTTGCAATTCTGACATTGCTTTCATCTGGAGTGTTTGATTATTAATATAATCCATATTATATTTATTATGCAGGTTAAGAAAAGGTAATTTCTTTGCTTGATATGTGTAAGCATATTATTTACACAGTCAACCTCATATTATTTGAAAGATTTTTAATAAGGTAGTTTCCTGAATTCCAGCTGCCAGCATTTTAAACACTCCCTGCTGATGATCAATAGTGGGCAAGAAGATCTGAATTTCAAAAGGAATTGGTATTAGAAAAGGCTTCAACTGTTAATGTGACTAGACAACACAACAGAGAAGTACTCAACAAGAAATCAACCCTAAAGAATCTAAAAACTTTGTTTTTATACTAAATTCAATACACCAGCCAGCCAAATTAAATGTTAAAACTTCAGTGAGACAGGTTATAAATCTTGAAGAACACCTTGCTAAAGAGATACATACTAATAAAAAACCAGAAGCAGAAACCCTGCCAGAGTCTGCAGCTGATAGATGACTGAAGCATAGAAAAAGCACTTGGTGAAGATAAGGCCATAGTCCTTCCTTCTCCATCAAGAATTCATTGCAGGAGGATATTCCCATGTGAGAGAGATCCTTTTTTATGTGAGAAAGGGTTGAAGAATGCTGTAACAAAACCTATTCTGCCTTGGGCTGAGAATAATCCACAAATACATACAGTATATGTATGCATTTGTAGATTTAACAAGGAACAGGTTACTACAGACTGCTGGTTTTTAAAATTTTCAAGAGTTATAAGGAAACCTAAACAAAAAGTTGTGACACTGACTGGAGGATAGTCTTAATCCATCACCAACACTGGTGTTTACACCACAGGAATAACTGTTTTTCCATTTTTTATTTTATTCTTTATTTAAATAGAGGCCTCAGAAATATTCAGAAAGTACCAGCAGAACTTAACTTCCATAGTGGCCAACAGGTCATAGGGGTATACCAGGAAGAATTAATCTAGCTTTTATAGAAAAGTCACTCTTCCCACCCGTCTTAAAAAACCCAAACAACCACCACACTAAAGAAACCTCCTACCAAACACACAACTAAGCAGTCACAGCAAAAAGCCCTCTCAGCTGACTCAGGGTTTACAACACCAGAGAAAGGACAGCAATTGATCATCTCCACAACAGCAAAACGGTCAAAGTGGAATTCCACAAGAATCTACCCTTCAATATATTAATTAATGAGGAAATCACTATGGAAGTTTGCTTCTGTTACAATGAAATTCAGCAGGGGAAAAGTGGATGTGTAAAGAGTGGGATACTATGGAGATAAAAAGGAAAAGGAAGCAGTTTGAAAAGGAAACAGATAAATAAAGAATACATTCACTTAAGTCCATTAAAGACAACAGCCGGAACGCACCTGCTGGCTCACAATGTACTTAACTGACTGAGGGCTGCCGGAGGCCATTCAGATATCCAAGCTGCATTTCTAGATCTCGTGCACCTACTGCTGGCCTCTGTATGGACCAGACTGATATTTCACATCATTTCAACTAGTTGGATCTTTCTCACCCAATGGAAAGTATGGCTGAAACTTGAAACTAGGTATGCCTCAAACTAGAGACATAATTCAAGTTATTGAAAGAATGGAAGTTAATCACTTAAGCAATATGCTTGAGCACACAAGGAGCTTCTCGACCACAGAAAGTTTTGAAATAAGATAGATATTTGTGCTTGAAAAAAAAGTCCCTACATATTAAGCAGCACTGTTGAAGTATTTGATGCAAGAGGCAGAGAGTGGGTATTATTCCAAGTCTGTAAAATTGGTGTATCTCTATAATTCTGTGAGAAAATTAATTTTGAAAATACATTGCGCAAAAATTGACCAAAAACGAAATACTAAAAAACTGATGCAAAACAGAGTAGCACTTGTTACTAGGACAGCAATGCTTTCACATAAACACAAACCATCACATAGCTGTGACTACACTGAGTAGGAGCCTTCTAATCCAGTCCTTCAGTTTGTGAAGTATATTACTCTGATCTATGAGGGAAAATTTTGAAAGTGCTCTTCCACCTGCACTGCAGAAGAAAAGCATAACTGCAGCAGCCTGTGGGACCACAGGTTTCATGACATCCTGATGTGCTACTATTTGAGGCAGGGAAGTTCAATGATCCATACATTTCTGCTGCCCAGCAACATGCTCACAATGGCAACCTGAGAGCAAAAAAGGCATTTTAGACCAGCTTAAAGAAGTGGTATATAGATGAAGTACATATTCTTAATGTTAATAGAACAATGTCTATTTTAAACTGAATCTATCAGACCACAAAGAGGACACACTACTCCCAATGCTTTCATATTCATCAGAGCATTATTTAATGTATTGTTCTTTTATGCGCTCACTGAACAAATTCATTTGAGAAATGTAACTTTTAAATAAATATCTTTAATAATGTTTAATTAAACCAAGACAGACACAACAGAGAATGATGAAGAAGCCAAGGAGAGAGGAAGAAAAAGCGAGCCTTTTCTGCAGAATCCTTTGTTCAGTTCCTGTTCCTTTTGATATTTTTCTCTGGAGAAAAATTCTATCAAAAAACCCAACAAACACAAAATCAACCAAAACCAGCATCACTAGTGAGTATACTCTTTGCTAGGGATAATGGTCCCAGATTTGTAGGGAAGTAAGATTAAATATAGTGCGTGCTAAATTCTTTTATACTCAATAAAGGAGAGAAACACCTTTATCAGTACATTTTGTCTCCAAGGTAACGTTGGGTAGGAATTCCTTTCAGATAAATGTGATTTCATATCTAATTTGATTACTAATAAAATTATGATGTAAACATGGCAAATATTTGGCACTTACTTATTTGGGGTGTAAAGGGAAAAAGTCCAGATTAATTGAAGTCACTGAAAGTCAAGAATTTTAGAGGTGTGCCATGTTATGGCCCTGAATAGCAACATTTAAGCACAATCATATTAAATTAAAAAAATAAAAATCAACATTTTCTGTAGCAAGATTTTCCTACCATTCAGTTCATGACAGTCCAGCTTGGAAAACAGACACTAAAACAAGTGAGAAGGGATTCTTTCATGATTGATCCTGTGTGTAATTTACATTACACACTTCATATTCTGTGCTTTTCAAATGTCTTTCCCAACATTAGTCTTTGACTACTTTAAAAAGTCTGTCATAACAATTTGTAGTGTGCATAACAGAAAACTTGTTCAATGTATACCATTCTTAGCAGAGCACGAGAAGCCCATTTCCTAATAATCCATCAATACAAGAAGATGGCAAAGGATTTACAACAGTTTGATAAGAAGGGAGGCGTGCTCACTTTAAATTAATTTATATACAATTCTGTTATGATCTGTTGAGAGACCATAAAAAGACTGTATCTTGTTATAGTGAGAGAGAAGGAAGGATTTTTTTACACACATCAGTGATGAAACTGGTGTCACTTTATCAGACACTCAGGTATTAAATCCACTCTTTCCATGACAATGTAAAAAACCACTGAGCAACAAGCATTCCTCTTTTTTAAATAGGGAAGGAACAGAGCTCTACTGTATAGCAGGACTTGAAAAATAGCAGAATTTATTGTGAGATGTTTCAAAACAAAAATTCAATTAATGAAACACTTCTGCACATTTACTATATGCATAAATTAAGTCCAACATTTCTAAATCCCTTTGTTGAAACAACAATCTTCATTTTATTCTGTGTATACTGAAAAATTGAGTTATTGTTGAATACTTGGTATTCTTCAAGTGTACTTCAGTGCACACAAGTGCATACATGCTGCAGGCTGAAAACTCTTAGTCAAGACTTTCTGGCTAACTTTCCAAATTTTACTCCTATAATATATCCTAAAATAAGGAGTATTTCTGATTTCTTCCCAGCTGCTTATTCTATACAGTCAGGCTATTTCAAATCTCAATAAGAAGTACTACTATTTTTGTTCCTAACCTTTTGTATTTTTAAATCCTACCTAAGGGAACACTCCAGAATCACCAGCTGCTGGACACTAAAGACAACTTTATGAACAGAATATAAAACCCACCAGAAACTCAGAACACTTGGAAATATATTATACTTACACCATCACCCAACCATCAGCCACTATCCCACAGTAAGGCAGCAAGAGATTAATCAAGAATATCATATGTAAGAACATAAAGAATTATCTCTGCAATATGTATTAGCTGGTGTAGACACCTTCTCCTGCACTACTTTCTCAGCACTTCTAATCCTCCTACTCCTCTTGCTCCTTTTCCTTCAGCCCCTCACCCATCTCCTTAAATTATACTTATCAACAATATTCCTTATAAATTTCACATTTTGCCATTTTCCTCCACAAACAAAATAAATCCATACCAAACAAGTCTGCATTCTAGTTATCAGATAACATACTTGAAGGTTTTACTAATTTTCTTCACCAGTTTTCATCTCTAATGTAGTGCTTGAGGAATGCAATACTGTTTTAAAAGCTTGTATGGTGGAAATCTCAATCACGTTTTGAAACTTATGATACTACAGAAATATCAGCATTTAACAAAAATTACTGATAATAAAAAACCATCAAAATTTGAATTATAATCAGATCATTAAAGAATCCCTGTATGCCACCAGGTGCTTTAGTTAAGAGGCTCTTCAATCAAGGAAGCACAATCTTTATTTTGCCATAGCTGCCTATAAATCCAAAAGGGAGATGTAAACATACATACACTAGACTAAACAATGGCTATATAGCAGCCACTATTCACTCTCCCACTCATACATACCATGCAAGTCTGTGGGAAAAACTTACAATTGAAGCTAAGGAACTCAAGTAAAGTTTTCTGAAAATAACCCAGAGCTGACAAGTCAGTAGGAGGGCCTGGATGGTTTCAAGACACAGTTTTTAACCAAGATTTAGACTTTCAACTGTGGGGTTTTTTTGTGTGCGTGTGTGTGCCTTTTTATTTTTTTTACCAAAGATTTACATCCTAACCTTGGGTAAATTACTTATAAATTAATCAAATTAATTACTGAGTGGATAAGCAAGATACTGGACAAGACAGAATGAATTGTCAGCCAGCTAATATGGTCTATGCTGTTTTAAACAAATACCTCAGTACTGGTTCTAACAGGTCTGTAGGACACAAACACATTAGAAAACTTATAAAAATACTTCTTCCAGAACAGTGGATGCATGTACATATTGAGATTTTGGCTATTTAGAGTAAATCTAACTGAGATAATCGACTTCTGAAAATGACATTTCTGCCAATTTTGATTCTTGTCTTGATAAAATGTTTCTTACACCCAGACAGGTACTAAATTTAACATCTAAGTTCTGTGTAAACATGGATGCAATTCCATGTAAATAGTGATGATTCCTCTGAGAAATAATAAAAATAGAAAAAAAAAAATAGGAAATCTCATTTGTGTAGTACTTAGGTCACCCAATCACCAAACACTGAAAGAGTTTTTGAAATCTCCAGAAATGTTAACATTTACCTGGGTGCACAGATTATGTAGTTAATTTGATGACATTTTTGTCTCCCTAAAAAGTTGAACAGGGCTATAACAACTGAAGCATTAATACAGACTTTTAGTGAGTAAGAGTAAAAGAGAAAAGTAAGCTGGGTGAAATCTACTGTCACTCAATTTTACAAACTAATTTAAATTTAACCAACTTCTGTATTTTCTAAGTACAGGTAAATATGATGTATGTGTGCCTTTGTGTACTTCAATAAAACTGGCACTGTGTTTAGCATTCAAAGTCCTACCCATGGAGAAACTTAGATCATATTCTATTAACAGTCCCATACTTTAAGTTATGTGCAGTGTCTCTTATATTCTGCAAAATATAAAACTATCCCAGATGTGTGCTAAGAACTAGTTCCAAAGTAAAAGAAAACTTTTTAATTAAGGAAACATTGACTTTTATGGTTGCAAATCAGAAGAGCATTTTACTAAATGCTTAGCCTGTAGATTATGCTTCTTTAATTCACAAATTGACTGCACCGGGTCACCTTTAAGTAATGGAAATCTCTGTTTAAACATTTTTTTGGCAATGGGCACAAAGCATTAGATCTCATTTCCAAGACTTACCAGCTGGGTTTTGTCATTAACATTTATTAACAATCTAAGATACGGCTTTCAGCGTCTAATCCTCACTACACAAATGTTTTGTGTAGTTCTCTAGAGAGCTTTGGTGTGACAAATTACTGGCACAGATTACAGCCCTGTGGCTATTCACCAGAGGCAACACAAAATTAACATGGTACTAATCCAATTCAAACAAGAAATTGGTCAGACTATGCACAATTGCACAAATCATCTGAACTAAAGCAAACCTAGAATTCCTTAAGCTACAGTTTCCAAATTTATATTTAAAACACAGTAAGTTTTTTTTTAATCAGATTTGCTTCAACTTTTATTTGGCTCTTTAAAGCCACTTAGTCTATTGATAAAGGTTTTAATTATAGATGAAGCACAAGGAGTATAAAAACCACAAGAAACTGCATTGAAAGGGTTTGTTCTGTTGTAGAAGTTTTAGGTAGCATAATCCACTGCACATGCCAACTTATTTCATGGTTCAGACTTTCATCAAGAGGTTCAGTTGAAACCATCAACACATATTAATGAAATCAGTTCACCAGGTCTTTGGTGATGAAATTTGTAACAAGAACCTGATAGTGATATACATTAGTGTTAGTGTGGCAAGTGACAATCTTTGCTTTTAATCTATGGGAAATTTTAAAACATGAAAGAAAAAATAGGCTGGATATTTCATGACTGCTGAAGAAATCTTAATCAGAGGGATAAGGTTTATATTCCTACTATCACCTTCTCAAGCACAGATGTTTCACAAATTGTAGATGACTCCTTTTATCACTCAGCAAAAGAGGTACAATTTGAAGACTGCAAATGAAGGTTAGTTTTGACTTACTAACTAAAAATCATTGCGGTGTGCATTGACTCTCTTCAAACATAAATACAGACTAAAGAAGCACTATAAAATAGAAGAACACAGGCTTAACTTCTTATTCTCCAAAACCTGAATATTCTATCAGTAGAAACGAAGCAGGTACCATAATCTTTAAGAAAACCCAACACTGATTCAACCAGGATGAAACTGATACTACTGCATGTTTAAACAGAGTAATTTCAAGTCAAAAGAATATAACTGTATCTATATAGATGTCCACAGACACATAAGAGCTCTGTTAAAACCTAGAAGTAAAATAGTATATTACATTAGCAGGTTAGCATTTCCAAAAGCAGAGAAAAATTTCACATCCAGTGTAAGTTAAGTTTTCTTCATTTTATGATTCATCAAAACGTAAACCCTTATTTCTAAAGGTGAAGATTTGTTTCTCATCTTTACCCTTCATTCATTATACAAATAAAATACAAAACAGTTATTATGTAACTGTCCGAGATGGTTGGGATTGTGGCAAAATATTTTCCTGGAAGAACTGATGCAGAATTATTTGGAATTAAACTAAACCTTTTATTTTTCTAATCGCGTCTGCTTTTAAATAGTTCAGCCTTCTTTGCAGGTCTGAGCCTTGGTCTATCCTGAGTTCAAAGTCAAAAAGAAGCTAGTTTTGCTGCTCTCATTTTTGTTAAAAGCACAGCTGAGAGCTTTACTTTGCAAAAACAAACACCAATAACACGAAAATAGTAGTTAACAGTAATCCCAGCAGCTTCCAACATGACAATAACTCGGTTGTCTCACATGACCAATGAAAACCTGCATACCTGTTTTAACCTTGCAAGTTCTTTCAAAGCCCTCGTCCATTGTTGTTTGTAGTGAAGCTTTGACTTGGTAGCTGACTCTAACTTTCTTTCAAGTTCAACCTAAAAGCAATTAAAATCATATCAGCTGAAGCAATAACAGCAGTAACAATCACTGAAAGATGTATATACACAAAGGGTCTGGTTTAAGAAAAGTGTTTATGTAGCATAATATACAACATCATCTAAAGCTGTTATACACTATAACATAAATATTATGGCACAAGAACATTTTCTTGTTTAAAATATAACCTTATTTTTATTGGACGGCCGTCTATACAAAGAAAAAGATTAGTTTTAAGCACTAAATCTACTGATGTAACCTTAAATTTAAGATTCTCAGATCAGCCATCCCCTCAATCCTTTTTTGATTCAAAGTAAGAGTATAAACACTAATTTAATGAAAATGCTGATGGATAAATCCCACTTAAAAAGGTACATAGATTTTTTTTTTTTAGTTTGCTGATGGAAGATATGGCTTACATTATTTTCTCTGAAATACCCATCTGCTCCAGCCATTCTTTAAAATCTCTGCATCTAGTGTGAACCTATGATATTACCAACTAAATACATCTTCAAAAGTTTTTACCGCTAAAATAATAATTTCATTATCTGTGCAAAATATTTTGTATTAAAAGACAAATGAAAATACTTATAAACACAATGAACAATTAAGTATTTCTCACACCTCTGAGGAAGTACTTTTTTTGAATCTGACAAAAATTATTTTCATTAAACTTGTGAAGACCTTAAAGAACTGGTTTGTTTAGTTCATCTAACAAAAATAGCAATCTAAAAATATTTAATGTAAGAGCTTAAAAAGTCTGTAGAAGCACAAAAATATTTTCCATCAGTTGCTTGCATTATTAGAAGTTATTAAAGCACAGAGCAACATACAGACTGAATACAGACAGGCCACATTAGTGAGTATATTTTGTGCCAAGAAGCCTGGCCGTTTTTTTTTTCAGCTTATTTCACCAACAATTTTACTCAAATCTCACAATAACTCTGAGCATTAAATGACCATATCTGTGGCTTTAATTAAATTCTCTACTGTGGGAATATATGGCTTTTTAGCAAATCAATTATGACAGTGATTCCATTTCATTGATAAGTGACAAAACCTCTTTGCAGAAATACTTAATTATGAAAATGCAAATAATAGAAAACCAGTTTAAATTAATCCTCAAGAAAATCATCTTTCTTCAGTTTTTTAAACAGAATGTTCAGAGACCCCATCATAAATCATTATTCAAATATATAGGTTATGGTTTTTTCCTGTGTTGGAGGCTAACATTAGTGCTTCCTCTACAGAAGTAAGGCAACTGTTGATGTTATTTGTGTCTGAATATTTAAACCCTGAAGAAATTATTGGAAAAAGTAAACCAAAATGGACAAATTAACACTTCCTCACACAGCAGTATTCTACATCCCTTTTATCAGTGAACACACCATTGTGACAATTTTTAAATACTAGAAAATCCAACATACCTTTTCTAAAGTGAGAAGATTTATTTCTGATTGTAGCTGGATTTCTGGTTTGCTACTTTGCTGTTCTTTGTATTGCTGGAACTCCTTCTCTAAAGTCTTATGCTTATTTTCTGCTTCAAAAAGCTACATTAAAGAAACCAAAATGCAAGTTAGCAGAAAAGCCCATTCACAGACAAATAATTAGATGACCGAATTTAAGTTACCTCTTAGTCCTTGGAACCAACATTTTACTGTCAATTATCTGATATAAAACAGACACTGAAAGTTACACATTCATAATTAATGATTTCTTGATGATGGCACACAGCAATGTTTTAATAGGAAGAGTTTAAAGATGGATTTTTGCTCAGTACTGGAAAGACAAAAACAAGTCTGTCCTCATAAACATAATATCAAGATTTATGCATATTTTTGTTCACATTTCTAAAACAACTTGCAGAAGAAATACAGAAAGCATAATACAAAGATTTACACATCTTTTGAAGAAAGCCAGTGTTATCTACTATATGAAGTTTTATTACTTACTCAATTTCACAGCATAACTTTTTTAGGAATGTCTGTGAAAGGAAACGACTAATAATTTGTACAGCCAAATGATTTAGAAGAAAGCTTAAAGTAGAAAGGCTTCAGTGACTAATGACTTAATGCTGAGTACCTCTGCCCTCACAGTGTATTTCCACAGTTTCAAGAAGATTTTTATAAAGAGAGTGCTTTGCTTTTTACATACAATGGGTAACTTGAAAAATGATGCCAATACACAATCACTTGCTACAGAGAAAGTAATGAAGTCAAATGTTTAACAGCATTTTTTATAATATATTAAAAACACTAAGAACTTTTTGTGAGATTTTCTTCTTTTGTTAAATATTACTCAACTATAAATACCTTAATACACCTGATGGAACTGAAGCATTCCACACTAGAAAATGATCCCATGTGCTGATCATGTATTTATGTCCAACTAGATAATGCAAGTATTTACATGAATTCTATCCCACAGTTTAAATACTGGGTGAAAATGCTTTAGAGAACTCATTTCTGTTTCAAAGCTAACAATTTCTACTAGTACAATAATAGTTTAATTCTTTGGATCTTCTAATTGGGTCAGCTTTATTTTTCTCCCAGATTTCGGCTTTTTGCATTTATAATTGTTACAGAATGGATGTAAGAAAGCAAAGATATTTCCCAGGGAGTGATACAAAAACAGAGTTTGCTGTCATTCTTTTTCACACAGAACTACAATAACCTATTGAACTTGAACAAAAGATACTACTGTTTAACACCTTTCATTTTTACCTATTTATTTTTAAAACAGACAGAGACATAATGCCAAAGAATAACCAATTTCTTTAGCTATTAAAAATATCAGCTCTCCCTGGAACTTCTAAAACAATATTTAATTTCTTGTTTTGTTCTGGAAACACTTTCAAAAACTGAATATTTTATGAGAACTCAGAACTATGGACATGAAGAAGCTATAAAAATCCCACAAATAAAGCACAACTTCCTTATTCAGAAAGATGTTCCTCAAGGTGGATGCTTCAAGGATCTCCTCTTGTACATAGTGGGGCTTACCTCAAAACAGGTTGAATTCTAGAGATCTCTAAGTATCTAAGTGTGGAAATTGTGTATTGGCAAAGCCCTTTAAAAGGTATGGAATAAGACCACTTATACCAGAACATTTAACATGCAGTAAAAAACCCAAAAAGTCACACAGACAAAAAATTCCACATCCAAAAAGGTCTTAAAAGAAGAGACTCATCTGGTGGCAACAGAAACTTTCTGCTTGTGCAAATTACAAAGAGCAGGGCCCTAGAGTGAAACTCCAAAGTAAGCAAACAAAACCTCACCCCCAACAAAGGAAAAGAAAAAAGCCTGTCTCATGCTCAATATATGGCAACAACCATCACATATTGAAGCATAGCAGGAACAGCACAGAGGAAGACAGCCAGGATGCTCCAGAAAAAAATGGCCTTAGTACAAAAAAAGAGAAAACATAGTGGGACTTGTGTTTGGAAGAGAAACAGAACAACAGCCACCTATGTAATCAGGAACAGTATGTTGCACAGGCACTAAAGGCGCCTTCATAATTAGTAAGAAATGTGCTTAAAATCAATAAAAAGAAGTTTTTAAATACAAAAGACATAATTAAATTTCAGAACTCACTGCCATAGGAACTCACTGCAATACTAAATACTTTTTTAAAGGAATCATATGAGATCATGAAGAAAACTTTCATAGATGGCTACTGAGTTTGAAACTGATTCTGGCAAAGAGTACATATAACCCTTAATGGTATTGCTGGATATACCAAAACTGCATTTTTTTCAGAGTCTCACTTCCTTTTTTCTTATCCTCTAAATCCAGCCATTGCTGCACCACAATACTGAGCTAAGTGATCTTCGGTCAGACAACTCTATGTCTGTTCTGAATAGGAAAAATAAAGTGATTGTGATTTTACTTTATTTAGATTCTATTTTATCTAGAAAAGGTCAGTTGAAGCTAAAAATGGTCAGTGGGAGCTGAAAGAATGAATAATTAGGAATACTAGCTGGTGGCATTTGACCACTTGAACAAGAGCTACTGGCAGCTGCCAACAACACATAAAATGCAAAAGTGATCTGCTTATCACTTTGAATAGGACAGCATTCTGCAGCTTCTTCATCTCGATTCAGTGAGTGCTCTGAAGTAGAACAGTCAAAATAACTATCTTCAAGGTTAGCAACATTTTTGTATTAGCTACATTTTAAAAAAGTTCACTGTACTGTGGTTGACATATGCTAAGGAATAAAGAAGTATGTTAAGAACAGTACTTATCACAGAACTAAAAAACTCACTAAAATCTATTAGAACCCTTCCTATGTACAAAAATATGGCTTTGGCTGATACAGTTTTTCAAACAGTGAAAGCTAATATTGGATTATCACTATCACATATTAGACATAAAAAACAAAGCAAGTAATTAATCTACATAAACAAAATACTTTTCAGAACCCTTAGGCATTTGTAAGATTTAATCTACTTAATAACAAATTATGTGTCTAATGTTATAACAGCTTAAAAAAATACCTACTAACTTTTACAGTTTACTTTAACAGTCAGAAAAAATGTCTAGACTATCCTTGTTGTTAGTGCCAAAGTTAGCTTACAGGAAAACAGAACATGGTCTAAATTTTCTGTTTAGAAAGTACTACTCTCAGAATAGAAGACTGCAATAACAAGAGAGTTCCCCCTTCCATCCCAATAAGGATAACAGAAATACTCTTTTGCAATAACTAACTTCATGGTTAAACTACTTAGATGTTAATCACCAATAATTATTTAAGTTACTGAAATGTACACTGCTGTTCAGGCTCTTCATGTAATGTCATTCTTTTTCTCACAGACTACAATAACCTATTGAACTTGAACAAAAGATACTGCTGTTTAACACCTTTAATTTTTACCTATTTATTTTTAAAACAGACAGAGACATAATGCCAAAGACAATAACCGATTTCTTTAGCTATTAATGTAATGTAAGCTTTTAAATGAAACTTGATTTTCAATGTTGAAAAAATAATCACAAGCACCACACTGCAAACTGGCCATACAACTGAGAAAGACTGACACAGATGGATCTCGGCACAGAAATCCCAATTTAAATAAAATGTTTGTTACAAAGTTGCCCGAATACAATTGCCTCCAAACCACTACTGAACTTGGTATTCTTAGAAAAATGCTTACTTTTATTGTGTACATACCTGCTGATGTACGCGAAGCTTGTCTTCTTCCAGTTGTTTGATTTTTGACCTTTCTAGCTCTAGCTGGTGTGCACATTCCTCCCTGGCTCGACGCACAGAATCCTGAAGCACCTGCAGATTTCGTTCATGCTCTGCTTGCAGCTCCTTCTTTACTCTTTGAAGCTTAAAAAGAGACACATTTACATTAATCCAGATGAGTGAGAGCTTCACTTGAAAAGTCTTACAACTGTTACTGCTATTCATGACAGAAAAATTGTTATTAATTTTTGAGATTAAACAATAAAATTGTTCAACTGTTCATTATATATGTTCTTATTGACTTTCAGTTTAACTACCAATCTGCCAATTATTGTATTTGGGCTACAAATATACTCTTGCTTTACTACTGTATAAACAAAGCTCTCAGGAGCTCCTCTGTACAATCTAAATGATTCTACACAATTGCTCGAGGCAGGTTTCACTTCCACCTTCCTACTACAATGTGAAAAGCTAAATATTCCAATTCACTGCAGAGAGTGTGAAAGTCACAGCTACAGCCAAAGTCTTTAGGTCAGTGAGACTGCACTGTTCAAACTGAGCATATTGAGATAATTTCTCATCAAGATAAACAGAAGAACAATCCTTGACACATTTGAACTTTCTAGAAAGATGCTACTGTCCCAGATGACTGCTAGCTGAATAGAAACTTCTCCAATGTCCCGTTTCTCAAACTGTAATTTGCTAACTGAACGCTACATTATTTTGACCAGATGTTTTTTGAATCCACTGATTTTTATCATCTCTAGCTCTCAGGTCAGAATCTTACTAAACTTTGAGAAAGTTTTTAGAAAAATCTACATAAGATTAAAAATAACTACTTCTACTAAGACTAAAAAGCACTTGGCCAAATGTGAGCACCAGATTTTGTTGCACAGATGCTGACGTCAAAACATTATTTACAGCACAAACTGCACCTTGAGGTACAGACAGCCTGGGTACTGAACAGAACACTGGCTCAGCCAGTGAATTTCTGTGTTGGGAATTATCAATTTTGTTACAACACAGAAGGCATGAGTAGGCTAGAAAAATTAATCTGAGTTACAAAGAGGAAAGAAAGTTTAGCTGTTTGCACAGCTAAAACACCACAGTATTTTACCTACGTAATTTTGAGTTTGTCCTGAAATACAAGAATAGGCAGTTTATTTTCTCTTTCCATATGACTAGCAACCCTGAAGCGACACACACTTTGCCAGACTGGGCGTGTTAGTACAGTGGTAGTTACTGGTTTCTCCTGCATCCTCTTTCACCCTGTCACTATTGGAAAAAATAAACAGAAGTAGGAACTCTGAAAACGTTGGAAAACAAAACCTGAAGTTTCTCCCAGATCTTCTTGTCACCTTCTCCTATTTCAACAAACAATCTAGCAATTACTTTTTGAAGTGAGGCACTCTTGTGTATGTGTACAACAGTCACCTGACAGTGCTAAACTTCAAACAGAGATATGCTAATGTAACACAAATGTCTGCACTGACATTAATTCTGTCAAGAATAGAAGGTTTACAGTTCTGTAATCCTATCAACCCATTTAAAAGTTCACAGAATTTCTATTTCAGTAAAAAAGTGTAGCTGTAACAAAACTTGGCTTAATTGCTAGTGTTCCTCTACACATCACTATGAATGTGTCTAGTTAGTATCTTACACACAAAGCACAGTTGTCACTATGTGAAAACTCAAACCTCACAGAAGTAGCTAATGCAATTACATTGTTTAATACAACCAGTTTTTACCTCTGATTCAGCGTTAAAAAGCTGTCTCTCTCGCTTATCCAGATCTCTCAGGGTTTTCTGAAGCTGTCCTTCCAAAACATTATATTCTGCTACCTAAACAAAGGACGGAAAAGGTATAAAATATTGATAGCTTTTATTTAGAAATTTCCGTATAAAACAAGTATCTAGCTCTTAAAAACTTGCAATGGGGTACTTACTTCTAACTCATAGGCCACAGAAGGGCTTTTTGACCAGGCAAGTAAAATGCAATCAAACAGCTCCCATATCAGCAAAACTAATCTAAGGAAATTTCTAACAAATATTCTATGATTAAAGGCTACTTTGAATTCTTTTGCACTGTTGTAGACTAGCTGCATACATATCAGTAGTTGCAAAGGATAATTACAGACCTTTGATACATGTTACCAAATACCTTGTTAGATTTATAACAATTTAGACCTTCTGCAAATATAAGGAGGAATTTCCTTACCTTTTTCTTCACTAATGCCTCTCTCTCCCTGTCTCTTTTCTTCCATTCCTCTGCAAGTGCTTGCATATGGACCATTTCCTTCTTTTTAAGCTTTCAGAGGAAAAAAAAAAATCCCAAACCAGATCAAAATTGCTGAAAGTGCACTGCACCTTTAGAGTACTAGCAGACCTAAGTCTTGAAGCAAAAGTGTTTAGTATGCTGACTTGTATAGCTCAAGATATGATTCTGATAGTGAAAGACATCTTAAACTGAAGTACAAAATGCAAAGTAAATGCATGTTTGAGAAAAATATCCAAAGAACGACTAGATTTTCACTACCTTTTCAAAAGAAGTAAACAAAAACACATAGAACAACTTCAAGAGTAGACAGTAATGGTTTTTGAGATGCAACTAACAGAATATAGAATTAATATTTAACATCAATAGTTTGAATCTTGAAACTATTGTACTTTATAAAGAGTAATGGAAAATTGTGAAGATGGTATTCTGCAGTTCAAACTCAGGACTTTCTTCACTTCCTTAAGAATTAACCTTCTTCATTAAGTAAGAGGATGAAATTTGTGAATGGAGTAGTTTACATCTGAAGTTTTAATATTCTGTATAAGTAAAATTTAGTTCTTACTTGAAATACTAAAATAAAATATAATTAAGGTTGTTATCTGTATCAATTCTATTAAAACTTCTCTGGCAATCACATAATTTAGGTAATAAAAAAGAGAGCAAAAACCTGATTTTCAAAAATGTCCTCTTGCATTTCCTTCCACATTTCTAACTCCAGTGCTGCTTTGTATTCCAGAGTTTCTCGAGGTTCTGGATGGTCTTCTGGGGCACGGCAAAGCTGAGTGTGAGGGACATGCTGTTGCTGACCAGCACCTACATCCTGATATAATAAGAGTGGATTTTTCATTGGAACTTTAAGTTGTCAAAGACATGTTCAAAGGAAAAAGAAAAGATTTTATATAAAATTTACTTGAGAAGAATCTGACACCATAACTTCTTGCACTTTGACAAGTCCGTAGTCTTCCAAGGTGATGGTGTACGAAAGCTCTGCTATTCTGGTGCCTGACCTATAAATAGCATTAGAATGTTATTTTAATTAAAACTGCCTAAAGATACAGAAAAAGAACTGTAACACCCAACACCCAAAACAGCAAAGCTGAAGTTGTTTTGTGCAAGTTCAGAATCTCTAAACACTTGCCCATGTGAGAGCTCAAACATGCTCTCCTATATATATATTGTTAAGTTAGGGCCTAGTTTATAAATTAATGTCAAGCCTTCTGACTTAAACTTGGCATTAGAAACCTATTTAACTAACAAATTACTACAATCAATACATCCCTGCAATGAGGGAATAATCCAAAATTTTACCTAGAGTCTTAAATCTAATGATGTAACTGTTCATATACAGGCACTGCTGCTGACTTCAACTTAAGATACTCATTAAATTTCCTTAGTTTTCCTTGTTTAGACTTTAACAGTAACCTTCTAGTTATCCACAATATAAGTAACTTAGCATATAATCTGTGGTAAAACATCCTTGGATTTCTATAAACACATTTCTGGAAGCTTCAGTATAGGGAACTGGCAACTTCAAATCACAAAGAGGTTAAAATATCTACCTGCCCTTGCACAGAAACAATACCTACATAACAGATATTTTAAAAAATTAATGTGAAAGTAGTTGTGGTTTCTGCTTAAGAACAGTTTGTTTCCAACTGCCTCATCTCTAATCAAAGTCAAACTGTAGTAAACAAAGCCAGTCCTTTTCACAGAAAGGTATTAAGAGAAGGAACAGAAAATCATGTAACTGCAAATGATCAAAAGTTTCACATGAAAGTACACTGAATTGTAGACCTTGGTCAAAACAAAACCTCTCATTTCAGTGATAATCACTCAAAGGCAAATTACACAATCACTCGTCACCTGGAAGCTGCAGAACATACCAAGCAACAAGATGCTGAAAGAATTAACCACAGCTGTAGTTTTCACAGAAATTCACTTTCAGCAAATATAGATTAGATGACACTAAAATGCTTTTTACAAGGGTGCAGGCTTTTACACTCTACTTCTATTTGCAAAGGAAAAAATCCAATAAATGCTTGTACTTCACTTAAAATAAATAGCTGCATTAAATTCTCACAACTTTCCATTGGCTACTGACTAAAAAAGAAAACAAGATTTGCATTAGTTGACCTCAGAGATCCGAGTAAATGATTCGACGAGTCTGTTGAACGTACCAGTGTAAAAAGAAGGTTACGCCAACAAGAGCAAGGAAAAGAAGGGGTTAGCACAGAAAAACACAGACCTTGTTACATTTTGAGAATGCCATCTAGTGGTTATGCTTTGTGCAAAACCAGGTTTCATTTAACTAACGGAAAAAGTATAAAGCTTAATGTACGGTGAGACCCTAAAGTAACTCTTCAGAGAATGAGGCCATACCAGCTTTCCCACAGAAGTTTAAGCAAAGCCAGAGGTTAATTTTTTATTAAGTTAATTTCTTATTAAGTTGGGAGGAGAGGAGACACCTAGTCACTAACATGAAATTTCCTGTGAGTTAAATATAAAATGCATTTTCTAAAATCTGTTGCATTAGCTGTTTAAAATTGACCTCAGTCTTAATAGCAATTATGTTTATTTTTAAGGGCATAATCAAATTCCATCATTACAAAGAAAAAAAGAGGGTCTACACGCTGATTGTAAACACTAATCATCTTCAACAAGGACACAGGACAGAAGTAACTACCAATCAAAAATAGAAAAATACACACACACAAATATAAATATACCTATAAATATAAAGGCCCAGCAGTGCTCCATGTAAATGAACATTTGTCTTCAGACAGAATATGAGCTAATACTGCTCCTTCTGATGTACACAAGCTGAAACCCCTGCTACTATCCTGAAAAAACAGGAGACATCTCCATTCTCGAGGTGCATCTGACCTCCTAACTTTCACCAAAGTCAGTTAGTTGTATCTAAAAGCATACTATGGACAAATAATGTTAAATATATTATGGAATATCAACTTTTATATAATTAAGTGACTTCCTTTTGGAAGTGCCTCAGAACCTTTTTTCCAATTGTTTATTTCTTAATCTGCCTGTGAAGTTTAACTTACCCAGGATCATGATTACATAAAAGTTTATTACAATGACTTTGGTAGTAGTGTATACACTGCTCAATATGAAGAGGCAATTTAGCTTTTCATCTCTTGGATGCCTATTCCCCCCTCTGCATACTGCAGTACTCTGCAGCCTGTTTACCTATTCAAAAAGCTATGCAGGAAAAGCTGTTTTTCAGAGAAACACTAAACAAACTACTCTAGAAAACTTGCTACAGAGCTAAGTATTTTTTAAATAGTTTTACCCTTGTGCTGCTGTGAAACTGATTGTTTCATTGCAAGTCTGACGCCAGCATTGTTCACCATTCCCACCCAAGAAGCGGGTCTTTTCTGAAGCCAAAACATTAGAGAGCTGAAGCCTTGCCATTCCTAGAAGTAAGTCTTTGGCTGTTTTATCCTTGTGCCACAATTCAACCAGCAGAGGCAATCTGAAACAAAGCAGTGATCTTTGCGTCAGGCACCAAAATGAAACAGGAGGCATTCTTATTCAGAAGAATCTCACGTTCTAGAAGTAACTTCTTAAATCAGTGATGGTTACAAAAGTCAAAATATGAGTTGGTTTCACTGCCTTTCACTTAGAGGAATGAGATTGACTGACTTTGTATCTTCTCAATCACTTGATTCAGATTATCATTCCTTTCTTCAACTGGGGACTAACAATGTTACAGTGAGAGACAAAGAATAGTCCTAACACAGCTTGATCATCTTAATTTATAAATACTTACAAAAGAATTTTAGCCATTGTCACTCAAAAGACAGCACCCCTAGCGCTACTTTAAAAAAATACTATTTTGATGATTTTTTTTACATCTTAATCATTTCTTGAAATCTGGTGGAACTACTAGGAGAAATGTTTTACAGCCCTCAACACTGCAAACTCTTTTCCAGGTACCTGCTGTATTTTTAAAGATATCATATGGACGTTGCATATTAAAAAGAAAAGATTTTCATATTTCAAGAAGTACTTTGTCAAAAATGATGTTATCAAGCTTTACTTTTAAAATTTATGGAAATTGTACTTGTTTCTGTAAGCAACAATACCTAAGTATGCAAGAGAGAAAATCAAGAACTGTAGAATTCCTGACTTTAAATGATAATAGAGAAACTGGAAGAGTAAGCTATTAAGTATTCGCATTAGTCCTTGAATTATTTACTAAATTCTAGCACTGATAATCTTAATGTGACTGCATTTACAACAAAATCTAGAAAAGTGTAATTAAGATTAAAAACATTGCAAATTACTACCTGAAGAATGTATCTTGAAGCTGATGAGGCATAGTCGCAAAGTCAAATGCACAATATGACTTTGGAAGAAAGACTTCCATGTTCTTTCTAACTTCTACAGGTGGACTTGTCATAATAGGTGCTGCACTGCCAAAAAATGGGTACGAGTACCTAATAAAAACAATAACAAAAATAATAATTCTATAAATAGATAACTTTTTTGTACCTCTGCAACAGGAAAACCAGTTTACACATCATTTAGTAAAGCATGACTTGCATCAAAGTTTGAGAAATGCATACTACTACATTCAACAACAGAACTTAACCGTCAAGTATTTACGTTGTCATTTACTTCAGGAACAATCCAGCTTCTTTATATTGGCTGCTGCTTTGACAAAAGAAGTTTTTATAACCTGTTTGTTCACATCCAGATGAATTCATATTTTACTAGAACTCTGCAATTATTACATAAACTGAGCAGACAAACAGAAGAAAAATTTAACGTGTAGATTGTTCCTTGAGAACACCTGTAACTGTACTTAAGGTTCAGACTAGACTAACACGCAATAACTGATAACTAGGCATACATACACACAGTGTCAGAATCATTAGAAATTTCACCAGCTTTTTCATCTCCATAGTTTAATTGACTGAAAGGCAAGTCAAATCATTTTACCAATATGACTTAAAATGTGGCCTGAAACTACTCTACTGGCAACTTTCAGTGTACCATAAACTGTAACAAAGAGGAGGTCATGAACCTCGTAAACTTCAGTTTGTTCAAACTGATGATGCCAGCTGTCAGCTAAGCTCCTAATAAAATCAAATGATGCTTCTATATATAAAAAATGCACTCTCCACCTTTCGTAAAGAGCTGTTGAAAGAGCTTGTTTAGACTGGAATAAAATAATGCTTCCAATCTACAGTGAATATGCAATTTTTTATCCTGCAACTTTTCTTAATGTTCATGTATCTGGATGTTTCTCTGCTTCAGCTTCCTTCCATGTTCATCACTGACTATAAAAATTCAAGCGCATAAAACAAAAAAACCCTGTGTTGTTACTGTTCTGAAACAAATTAACTATTCAAATGTTACATAAAATATTTTATGTGGCAAAATTCCATCCATTGTAACTTGCTTTCAGCATACTACTTACTAATGTTGCCAATATGGAAAGACATTAATGGTGCAGGCTATAGTAGCCGTATTTTAAAATATTCTAGCTCTACATCTCATCCACACCTTTTCAACCTAGTTCAGACAAAATCTAAACCCCATGATCCACCACTGCAACTAGACTTCCCAGTGACTAGTTAAAACCGTATGAATCAAGCTCTGCCAGAAAAGAGGCAGAGCAAACGGAGAGGCAACTCCCCAGTCAGAAACACTCAGAAATTTGACTGAATCACCATTTAAAGATATATTTAATCACAAATATCAAAAGCACCCTGATGGAAATGAGAAGACAAATTGTAAAAACTATTATTAATCACTCACTTCAAATACACCATCAATAATTGCTATAATGAAAGTAGAATTTCTTTTTTTAAACCATCAAAATCACCCCTGTATTTACAAGTCTCTCAGATACACTGATTCTTCATTAAAGCTAGAATGGATTTCCTTTGGATTCACACACAAACCAGTGATCTGTCTCTCACTAAAACACTGTAAAGAGTTCTTGGTGGAATGTGGAAAACAAAAAAAAAAAAAAAACACAAAAAAAAAAAAAACAAACAACAAAAAAAAAAAACTAAACCAAAAAAACAAAACAAAACTAAGAAAAAAAAAATCACTGATAAGCTGGAAATGTAGCCAGAAATATTTACTACCAATTACAGCAAAAGGCAACAATCCTTAATGCTCAGTTTAGTGATAAGCCAGGTGAACAGTCTAAATTATTTTGCTACAGAAAATCAGCTACATTTTAAAAGGCCTGAAGAAGGAGAGAGGCACTATGCCACCAGCAATCTCTCAGCTTATGAAGGCTTTGTATTTTCCAAGAATAACAATAAAAATTGTACCTTAAAATGCAATTTATTGGAAAACCAACTTCCAGACCACGTATACTTCTTAAGTCTATTGAAAAGCAAAAATGGTGAGAGGCTGCTGGAATGACAATCTTCTGTGCTGACACAGGCTCAGAAGAACTGGACACACCCACAGGGTTAGGCTGAGATATCACTACTGGACCACCAGCTGTGTTATCAGCTGAAAACACAAAAGAGAATTCATGAGCATTTTCTATAACTTGTTCTGCCCAAAAATAACAAAATATATCAAAGATTAGTGTCACATTTTAAATGCAAGTAGAGCGGTTGCTTCCCTAAGAGACTTCTATTCCTTGTAAAATAAATGAATACTGTGAAAAATAACCACTCCTTCTGTAAGTTTTACTGCTTCCAAAGGAAAAAACACCAAAAACCCAATATACTTTAAATCTTCTTACAGGATTGTAATATTTTTCCTTAATCTTTGAAGCTATGTAAGGTTTAACTCACCTACAAAAGTTTACAATAAGATCAAAGAAATTAAATTCGTCAGAAAGATGGTGTAAGACCTCAGTTTATACTAATTTTTCATAGTCAACTTGAGGGCATGCATAGGAGAAGAAATACTTTTAGAATTTTAGTGTTTTTTAAAATTAATTAACTTCTTTAGGGGAATTACAAAGACAATCAGATTAACAGGTCAATTGTGCTCATGTAAGGCAGCATCACCCTTGGCCCCACATTTTACTTTGAAGCAAACAAAAATGTGCAAAGCACATCTGCTTCTGGTCACAGAACCCATGCACTGTGGCACCCATTTTATAATTTAGAAGGCAGAAGCAACATTGAGTGCCTGCCCAGTTGCATCCAGGCTTCTCGCATCCTTACAATGAGACCCAATATTGCCTTCAAAGAGTAAAATATCAAACTACAAATCCCATAGACAGTTCTCCAAAAGGCGTTCTTGAAAAATGTTCAAGACATTTTGTTTAAGACTTTAAGGGCTATTTGGCTACCAAGCTCCTACAAAATGAGGGAATGAAAATATCAGATAAGAATGTGACAGTCTTTTGTAAGTGCTACTTGTTCTGATATTGCCTTCATAATTATTTAAACCATTTTCACTTTTGTAATTTTTAAAGAAATACATCATTACTAGCATTGATTTTATTCTTTCCTCCTTTATCCTAAGTGTTTTGCTTGCATTAATAGTAATATTACAAAAAAGAAAAATGCTGTAATACTTTAACATCAGTTAGTTAACACAATGTATGAAGGAAACTATCTTAAGTGATTCAGGTAGAATGTCAGTAGATTGCTTGGTGCAAAGAATTGGCAGAATGGAATTTAAGGTCATACAGCTTTTAAGTACATACAGCTTACTGTTAAAATCCATTTACGTTGGTCGTATAGTCAAATTTCATTTAATGTACTAAATTTAATGAATTTTGCCTTACTGGGATTTTGCAGAGGTGACTTTGCTCTGCTCTGTGATTTCAAAGTTGGAAGCTCTTCCAAACACTGTTTGCTAACCTCTTGAGGGCAGCCAGCCACCAGTCCTGGAAGACAAATGTGAAATGACATGTTTTACACCTTAGAGAAACAGAATTATAAAATTACTATTACTATTAATAAAAAAGCACAATCCTGGATTTCCTAACTAGAGATTCAAACCAGCTGCTGGGTTCACAACACATTCTTTTTACATTCCATATAAAGGACTTAATCGTTGCTTAGATAAGATCAGTCAAGATTAAAAGAAAATTTGCCTGAATTAGCAGGCAAATCCTGAGAGCCCATTCTAGGACACAGAATTTCCTCTACAGAACTGTCTTTAGGACAAAGCTCAAAAGATCAGCAATACAAATATAATTAGAAAAACAATAATTCCACTTTATTAATGGACCACCTCTTAAGAAGATTCCTGCTCAGTAAAATTTAGCAAAACAACATTTTTTGAGATTTATTTGGTTCTCATGGTATTTCTTATCTCTGTTCCTCTTCCACTTTTCCACTTCCGAGTTCTCAAATCAGAAACAAGTCTTCCTAGGGCTTGGGCTACCAAGTCTGAACAAAAGGATCTTGTAAAAACAAACAAAACAATCCAGTTGCTTGGTTTTGTCCAGGAATCTGTACTATATGAACATTTGTCTTCACAAATTATAATCCACATAGTAAATTCCTTAGAAAACTCAAAAATCCCACATTATCCCTGCTTTTCTATTGAATAAATTAACACTAGACAATTTCATCTCATTGAGCAAGTCAGTTTCTTCAAAGGCATCGCACTAAACCTTCTCATTCACAACTCCAGGAAATTCCAAAAACTTTTGTTATGATTTTTCAAGTTTATGACCATCCACCTCACTTGTAATCTACGCACCCCCAAATCTCTAATCTGGCTCTTGCAAGTGTACTTAACAATAATCATGTTCAAATCACAACATTTATCCCCCTTATGTTATTTGTTTATGCAAATGATTCTGACTTGCCTGGAACTTATTACCAGAAGTTAGTACTACTTCATGAATATACTAGAAAGGAGTAGTACATGATCCAAGACCACACTTAGCAACAGGGCAAAGAAATTATATACTACATACCCCTTTTCCTTGGTTTTGTGCCTTTTTCAAACTTAAGACTTTCCACTTCACTCTCTGTTGCTACATCTTCTTTTGAAGAACACTGGTCAGTTTGAGACGGGACATTTTGGGATCTCTGTTGCTGGCTCTCTGTTTTTCCACTAACAGGTGAAAGAACTTTCTCCTGTGGCTGTTTGGGTTCAGTTGCAGCATTTAAGGGAATCAAAGGCTGAAATAAATGATAGTTTTCTTATTGACCATAGCTTGCATTGAAAAATTCTGTCTATGACACTTCATAGTATGAGATTATTTTTCTGACACAGAAAAATGCCAATGAAAGAGTTATTCATATAAAGCAATTAATTATTTCAGGTTTTTTTTTTTGTTGTTGTTGTTTAACACAAAACCCAGTCAAATATGATTAAGAAACACTAATAATTTTTTAACATTAAACTGTGTCTAAACCAACAATGAACAGGTAAGACATACCTGCGTAGTCAAGTTCTCCCTTTGCAGAACTACAGATACCCCAACAGTAGGAGCCAGATCTAGAGGCAGTTGTGGCAGTTTCTGTTTAGCTCTATTTGGTGGAACAAGAACAAATGGTCCCTCTATTGCCACAGGGTGTTGGTCAATCTCCACATTTCCTCTCTTCAGCAGTCCTGACAGGGGAACTTCAGTACTTCCAAGAGAGTGGTCTCCACAGCAAAGATGGATCTGCACACACACAAAGGCATTAGAAAGTAACTGGTATGTGTAATTTGCATTGGAACCATCTGTGCACCCTCCACTAAAGGCAGCATAAATAAAACAAGTTATCATCCCTAACCCAGTCCCTGCATGCTGAGAATAAGAATAGCTATGAAATGTCAGTTTTGAGCAGGTGGGATTTGTTCACTGATAGGGCAGCAGCAAATCACGGCACTGCTCTTCTGAGGACCTGTCATATCATTTCCTTCTGTGGGACAAATTCAGTACTCAGTGGCTTTTAAACACTGCCATTCATGCATAGGCATACAAAATGCATGACTGCAAAGTAATAAAAAAGATTACTTGAAGGCTTTGGGCATATATTTAGACACCACTTAACTGGGAAGGATTTTTGGAATTAACTGTGGTTTTAATTCCTGGTAAATATAATAATTTGAAAACTTGATTCAACTGTATGTTTCTTACAGAGTTTAATATTTATACCTACAAGTGAAAGATTGATCTTAAAAAAAAAAAAAAGCAAACAACACAAAAGGTATTCTATTTTCCTCAAAGTTACTCTTTGAAACTCAAATACTAACTTGCTTTTTCCCAAATAAGAGTCACTTCAGTTTTGATTTAGCAGATCAGAAGACTGTATTCCCATCCTTAATATTTATTGCACTTAAGGAGAACTGTTGTGTTGAAAGGTGGGAGCTGCCAGTAAACATATCTAGGTGCACATATATACGAACATACATACAAATACGGTCATACAATACATACATACACACATTCTAGTCTGGCAACTAGCACCTTTTACAACCAAAGTCTCCATTATTGGAAATATATGTTAAAATTAAGAATCAGAACACGGTGCTCTGATCCTGTATCCTAAGACTTAAGATGCTGAGTGAGAACTCAAAGGAAGAAAACTCCAAATCAATATGTGGATCTGACCACAAAAGAACTTTTGTTCAAAAAATTGTTCTTTACATATGATGCAAACATGCATAATTCCTGATTTATGTATCATATATGTTTAAAGACTGTTTTAGACTAAGAATAAATTCCAAACACACCAGTGGACATTGCTCCAAAAATACTTACACTTGTGGCAAAAAAAAAAAATTGAAACAATACAAGGTTTGAACTAAAGCATTCTTAACCACTCTGCATAAAAACCCTAGAATGGTCTGTATAAACTTAAAGAAAATAACTTTAAAGAGTCCAGATCCACAAATACTTTGTAAAACTAATTCTGTCTTATTTACCAGCTACATTATCAGAAACCCTATACCACCCTCACTCAACAAAGCAGACTCTTGTTTTGTAATCTTGTAATTAGTTTGAGACATGCACAGATTGCCATAAATACTCTAAGTACTACCTGATGTCTAGAATCATAGATTTGCTTAGTTCAGAAAAGACCCTTAAGTCTACTGAGTCCAGCTGTTAACCTAACTCTGCCAACTCACCACTGTCCTCCACTTAAAGGCAAGGCTAAAAAAGATAAGCAATATCCATAACAGCCCAAAAATGTCTGTAGTATATTTAGAAACAGCATTTGTCTACAGAGCAGGTAAAAAAGACAGACCTTCCTTATAATTCACACAAGATGTGCTGAGGACAGTGACTTTAGAACTGAGGCAAGAGTGACCTGAGCAGCTGGTACTGGATTACCATAGGTAGCACAAAGCAGGACTCCAGGTTGCAGATGGTCTGATTGCAGCGCAGACCCCAAAGCTCAGAGCTCTTCAGAGAGCCACATTAGCTCTTTGGGAAGATCATATTTCAGCAACAGCTTTTATCATGGCATGCAAACCACCTTGCAGTAACAGCAACTAATTAAAAAGACAGCACTCCATCTAGCTAGGAAACTTAGTGCTATGGTTTCCCTCACATCAGCAAGCTGATCACCTTATATTTGAGCTAAAATACTATAATACTGTCTTAGTTTGGAAACAGAAATGATTCACAGATACAACCTGAGACACACTCTACTTCTTTAATTTTAATTATTTATTTTCATTCACACTTGAAATTAAACAGCTTACCTGCAATTTTGACTGTGCACAAAGATAAAGTTGAAGAACATCTACTGTACTACGTATTCGAACTGAAGCTCTTTCTGGCTCAAAGTTTGGATTAATTAAATCAGTGAAAGGTTCATTTGTGACATCATTTCCCAGTAACGAATAGTAGAAAAAAAACTCAGGTTGTCGGTCAGGGAGCTTCATAGTACTAGGAACTAACTGAAAGAGATCAGAAGAGAATTATGTATCTCTTTCCTTGATGCAGTTACAGTAATTCTGAAGCACTAGTTTGGAAATTAGAACTTAAAGACTGACCAGCTGACCTAAATCATAACTTGCACTCCACATAAAACTTATTATATTAATACTCAAAAAATGTTTTACTTAAAGTAAAAAAGAGCAAGACTTGTCAACACCAAAGGCTGTAACTGACACATATTTACTAACATCAAGTACCTCATAAATACTCAGAAATAAGCTATGCCTTCATAAAATGTCCAATTATTAAATAATGCAGATTAGAAACTGTTATATAATTTATGCAATTAAATAAAAGACTGAAACAGACGAACTTAATCCTGTAGGCAAATGTGAGTTCAATGCCTAAAGAGGCACATGCTACAAGCACGATCACTGTAAATTTTGCTTCTCAAGGTCCTACAATTCTGACATGGAAAACTATTTTCCCTGAAAAAAAGAAACATGACAAGACTGAAGAGAGTTTATCACACACCATGAATTCTAGACCAATTAAAACAATGCTGTCAGTACAGCAAAAACACAGCCACTAAGGTCTAAAGCTGAAACAACCATTAGCATGCCACCTCATCCAAGCTAGTAAGTCCTTCCCTCAGGCAATATACAAGCTCTGTCTTACATACTTGAAAAGCATTTCACCTTGTTTGAACTCCAGTGCACAGGCACCACACTGTAGACTGGTATTATCCACACATAAACTTCTTACACAATATTGCAGTAGAAAAGTATAAATTTCATACAAATCCGTCATTTGAAGTAAATACAGCTTTAGTACTTCAAAAGAATTATATTTCATCTGCAGTCTGAGATGTTAAGAACTTCATAAAGTTTTAAAATTAATATAAATTCACTTTGGGACAAGGTTATTTCTGGAAATAAGCTCAAAAAACCATTAAAAACGAATTAGAAATGCGGAATGGGAGGGTGAAAATATTAATGTGGGATAACACTTCTTAAAAACTACACATAGCAAGGAAACAGACCTGCTCCAACTGTGTGGCAAATGCAATGGTTACAGACAAAACAAAGTGATCCTTGCAGTACTCTGCTGGTCCAATTTGATGATAGCCCTCTTCTTCATTCAAGACTGGCACAAGACTTCTAGGGTCCAGTTCACGAAAAAGGGTTAGTACTAGGAGAGAAGAAATAAACATGAGTAACTAGTGGCCTTTGTAATTGCTTTGATATATTTTAAGCATTACACATGGAAATTACATGTGGAGAGAAAAACTACAAAAAAAAGATCTTGATGTCTGCTACCAAAGTTTTGCAAAACACAAAGAAGTCTCTAGGTATACTTCGAAACAGCTACAAAAAATTCTGAAATTAACTTTTGTTCACGACTGTTACGCTGAACACTACGCTAAACAGAATTCTAGTTCCTATTTTTATTTTGTTTTACAATGAGAAAGATTACAGTAACTGGAAGTTTATTTCACTAGGCTAGAGTGTACCACGCTTTTTCTTTACTTTGCTCATTAAAGAAAATGCAGGACAGTAACTGCATATTGCAATCTATTGGAACAAGGATGTTGTGACATTCCACAGATCTTCAGAATGCTTCATTTAAAGATTTTTCATCTCAAGTCTTCAGTGCATAAAACTCTGTATTCTGGTTTGCTAGTTTTTGTTCTATAGTGCCCTCAGGTTACACGAAATAGAAATAATGACATAGCATTTAGTGAACAAAATAGTTCTGTTTCAAATACTAGAAGCTTTAGACAACTTAAGTCAGTAAAGAAAGAAAAAAAGTGTATGAATACTAAAACTCTGTATTCTGGTTTGCTAGTTTTTGTTCTATAGTGCCCTCAGGTTACACGAAATAGAAATAATGACATAGCATTTAGTGAACAAAATAGTTCTGTTTCAAATACTAGAAGCTTTAGACAACTTAAGTCAGTAAAGAAAGAAAAAAGTGTATGAATACTAAACGGAAAAGTATCTGACCAGACTAGAACTGGGTAATACAGCTTTGTTATAGCCAGTACCTGGAACATTTACAACTGTGAAAACCCAGAAGTTCGTTTTTCCCCATCACATAAATATTATATTGACTAATTTTGACACGATGCAAAAAAGGAAAGAGCTGGCAAACTTTTTTGTAGCAATTATTCCACAGAAAACATGAAATGGGAAACCGTGCTGAGTAAAGGCAGAAAGACTTTTTTTTTTTTTGCCAGTGTCACGAGGGATAGGAGAACTTGCAGGTAGAAAGACCACATGGGAAGTGCAGACTAAGGAATCATTTAGAGTAGTTTTTTGCCTCCTTGACAGATGTTACAATATGGAAAGTTCCCTGCATTTTGCTGGGAATCCTGAAAGAATGGAGAAAGCTATCTTACACTGAAACTTAAATCCTGTCTTAACCAATCTTGAAATGCAGCCAAGTCAGTGAATTCTCGGCCAGAAGCTTATAAAACATTTACTGATCACTCTACTTCTACAAAATTACAGCTACAGATCACCAGCAGATAGCTGATGGATTTAGAATTAGAGAAAATGTACCTTCAGGGCAACAACACAAGTATTGTAAGGTATGGAGGAGAAAATCCACTAGTTTTACCAAAAGGGTAATTTTTCAACAGTTAAGTAGATAGGCATTCAGGTCAAGATGGAAATATGTTTTTGTTTCTAAAATCTTTTGTTCTTTCAACATCTACTAACTTGCATTAAAAAGAAAACCAAAACACACAGATGAAAAAGTGACTCGAAGGCATAGCACAGAAAGGCACTAAACATTAACATTTGAGGTCCAATAGATTTTTGACACATTTCACTGATTTCCTTCAAGAAAAGTAAACAAGAGAACCCAGAACTGGATGAGTCTCAACAGTAAGCAGATGTTACTACAAAAAATCTTAACAATAGTACATAATTTAAGTACCTAAAGATTAGAAGAAGAACTGACCAAAAAAAGAAGCAAGTCTACCCAGCAAATGAAACATTTTACAGTTCCAAGCCCAAACTACTGAAACCTTACCTTCTATAAAGGTAAAGCTCTTTCCCTGTTTCTTTCATAACTTTCCAAAGCACATAAATACAAGTTAAATACTCAAGGGAGTTAACTATGAGCCCCTGATTCTCATTTTAAATAACAGCTAGTTTGCAACTTGTCCACCTAAAAGTCACACAATTATCACAGTAAAGAATCCCTGAAAAGCTTACTACCACAAGATACACTAATCAGCTGTAAAGGGTTTGCACTGAAACAGCTGTGATATTAAAATTCTCTTGAGACTTAACAGATTTTCAACAAGTGATACGTCATCTGCCACAGGAAGATTTTTAAGTCAAAGTGAGCGATGTCATGTTACTTACACTTGCCTTCTCTAGGGGGTGCCTCCTTTGCTTTAAAATCATCAACTAGTGCTTTTGAGTCCGTCTCCAATGCAACACCAATTTGTATTTCAGGTTTAAACTTAGGGTACTTGTTACTAAGCAAAGGATACCATTTAGGTGCCTACAGAATGAAAAAACAAAAATAAGACCCCAAAGTGTTTAAATACAACAGAAAAAAATAGTATAATACTTTAACAGGTAACTCAGTCTTAATCTAGCACGTCTACTTTATCATCTACAGAAATACACTTTGATTTTTATTTCTAAAAATTTGGTGTATTTAGTACACTATTGTACCAAAATATTCTATAGAATGGTTACTGGATGACTACCTGAACATACTGTTTTTTTGACTGACTTGTACAGTGAAAAGGTTAGATAGAGAAATATACCACAAATCTTTATTTAGAAAACCTTCAAGTCCTCGACTGCACAGTAAGTCATATGCATTGAAAATGCTCTAGAGGAATGATGCCAGAATAGGACACCAGGCTCCTCGTATGACCCGTATCAAAGTTATGTTTTGGTCAAGCTTGATACAAGGGAGTTGGCTAATTAAATTTATATAAACAATGATATTGTGCTTTCTCTATGCTGTATTAAAGAGCTAGAAACAATCACCTAACACATCATTCTCCATGGAGGTCCACTATAAAAAAACAACTTAAGACTTGATTTCATGATGGAGACTCAATTCAATTGCTCCATATCTATTGCTTAGATAAAGCTTTCCAGTTGATTAAATAATGAAATTGTGTAGATTAATTGGTTGCTAGTGATCCTATTATTCAATTCAGAAGTAAGCAAGACTAGTATCAACTGTATTTTTTAATTTGTGCATGTTCTCACAATCAAGATGTCTCTCCTCTTACAAAAAGCAACAAAATCCCCCACATATGATCAGTTATACTCCTAAGTGAGACTCAAAGTTTAGCCTGTGCTTTAATTCAAATTATATTACCTGTAACAGCATTGTTGTCAAAACAAAATTTTAAATCTTGATATCCCATAAAGTACCTGTTTCTTTTCTGGGGCAGCCCTTAGATCCAGTACAATATAGCCTATATTCTCTTTAGCTGAAGACACAGGATCCAATGCAAAACATTGGAGTTTGATAGGTGTACGCTGCAGTCTGAAAAAGTAACTCAGTTGAAACATTAAATATAAAATGTATACCTGCAATTACTTCTCAAAGATAGTTCATAAGTTTCCAGCAAGCCAATGATACAAACTAGTTTCATTAGGTCAGAAACTGAACTTATATTGAACATACAAAAGTCATCACTAAGTGAGAGAATGAGCAAGTGGTTTAATTCTTGAGGAAGAGTGCATTGGAGCTTCAGTCTCAAGCGCTATTAAAAAGACATAAGCAACAAATAAACACTTCACTCACATAAAAGAAAAAAAGTACAGAGCCTCACACAAAATTTGAATTTCACTTGGAAGGGCATCTTAAAAAAAGGACTTGTGGACAAGATTTTTGGGTAAAGCACCTGACTACTGCAAGGCACGTGTAAGACATGTAGCACATGGCAAATGTAGGCATCTTTCTCTGTCAAATAAAAATTATACAGCTTTTTTAAACTTCTTTATTAATATGGTCATAACATTACAACCTGTAAGTTGTAAGATTTATGAAATGAAATAACAGTTATGAAAACACTCAATTTCTCAGCTTATCTCTTTGAAATTTTCAAAAACTATTTACACAGGCTTTTCAGACTTGAAATTAAGTTAATTTTGTGCCACAGTATACATAAGAAAGCTTGACTGCAATGTTTGAATTACAGAATTATTAGTTTGCTCTAAGAGCCTGCGGGGTGTTTTTTAGTAGTGTGAAAATATACCCTTTAGAATTTTTAAACATCACTTATCTTGCCACACATTACCTTTTTTTGTACATTTTTCCATAACATTATTGTAGATAAATTTTCTATAGAACAATTCAGATGACAGTAAACCAAAAACTGTATTTCACTAACTGTAAAGACAAGAAAGTTAAATTTTATCTGCATATTAGACTTCACTTTTTAACATTACCTGTGCTGATGAAGGGCTTTCCTATCAAGTTCCCAGGCCAATTCTGTAGCAAATTCTGGCTGATCAGTATGCTCCACGGGGTCAGTAGCCAACTGTTCACCATCTAACTTGGCTTCAACTATAAGCATGTGCTTGGGTCGTTTTGGGAAACAGCGCCCTGTAAAAGAGTGGCATTGCATGTGCCATCAGTAAAAGAGATGCAAGAGCTCAGATGGATGCCATAAATCAGTTATGTGAAATAACCTTCCCATGTCACCCTCCCTGCTCTGATCTTGAAAGAAAAAGTTTGCACTATACAGAAATATGAAAGAATGTAACATGAAACAAACTATTTGTGAAGAAACAGGAGACTAAGTAACAAAGCAAAGTAGCAAGCAATTAGAATTATTTGAGAAATCTAGTATTGGCAATAGGTAAGGGAACAGGCATGAGAAAGAGTGAAAGTTTTACTTCAAGTGAAAAGGTTATGAACTGTCTGACATCCAAACAGAAATACATGATCTTGTAAAAGTATTGAATGGTGTTTCTCCTGCCACTTGCTGAAAAAAAAAAATTATTGCCAGATTAGGAGAGTGCCTAAAACCGTATAGGATTGGTCCTGGGCTCAGGATCATCCAGTATTCTGATTTGAGATGACAAAAAGAAGTAAAACATTACTTATATCACAGTGTGGGGAGACCATACTACAAGCATATCAGACGACAGGATCTTATTTGTAAGCTCCTTTGGCAAACTACATGAATGGACAGAGAAATAATAGGATTTACTTGACAAAAGGAAAGCATTCAGCCAAAACAACCCAAACTCCCAAACCAATCTCCAAAAGAGAAAAAGACATCCTAACAAATAACTCACGCACACACACTCTAATTAGACTACAGAAACTATAACCCCTGAAAATGCAAGATGACCAACTGGATATACGTTTGTGTCAACACCTAAGGCTGATTGCTATGAAGGGATAAAAATACCAGAATACTTTTTAAAAAACAAAACCAACAAAACCCAGATCCTCGGGGAACGACTGTAACTTTTCGCATTCACTTAATACATTGCGTAAATACCTCCAAAACCTAACAGAGGGTAGCCATCCCTGGCCTTATAATACGTACGTCCAAAGCTTTTTTAATAACGTCGGTTTACTCAACGCTGCTCAGATTACCCCGCTCACCTCGGAGGCAAACCCAGCCCTCATCTTCCCCTCGGGACAGAGGGGACGCGCAGCAACCGGGAGGCCACGACCCTCCCGCCTACCTTCCAGCACGGAGACGACGATCAGCAGCCGATCGGCGGCTCTGGAGACCATCTCCCCGCGCTGCCAGGGCCGGCAAGCGCGACCACTCCCGAGGCGGAGCGGAGAGAGCCGTGAGCTCTGGAGCCTGCCTTGCCGCCGCCCGCCGCCCTTTTGCCGCCGCCCGCCGCCCTTTTGCCGCCGCGGAGCCTTTAAACACCAACTGCCGCCGCTTCCGCCCGGCAACGCCGGCCCCGCCGCTTCCGCCGCCGGCCCCGCCCCGCCCCGCCGCTCCGGGGCCCCGGCACCGCCCCGGCACCGCCCCGGCCCCGCTCCGAGACGGCCGCTTCAGGGCCCCTGCACCGCCCCGGCTCCGCCCCGACACCGCCACTCCGGTGACCCGGCTCGGCGCCGACACCGCCGCCCGCACCGACGCACGGCCTGAGGGTGAGCTGCAGTGCCGCGGCGCGGAACCGTAGTCGAAAACCTCACAAATAAAAGTGTAAAAAGGTTTTTCACAAGCACTCTGCATTGGCAGTGGAGGAATGCTAGCTGCTTGCTGTTAAAGTGGGGAAGTTTCTTTTTTTTTTTTTTCGCCCGCCACTGTGAGGAGCGTCAGAGCAGGAGAATTTGAATCCAGTCATAGTGACATGCAGCTTTGTCCTCAGGTAATTTTTTAGAGTATTATCTTCCATACGAACTAATAATCAGGTAAGCAACAATATCACAAAAGTGTGTCGCTGCACCTGGCATCCCAAGTTAAACACAAATGTCTTGACCCTGAGGCGAAACACCCCATTTTTAAGTTTATATTATTTTTTTTAGTAGATGGCCTAGCAAACTCTTTGTGTAGACATAAAATCCTTGAGTTTTAATAACACATGTATTCTGTAAAGTTATTGTATTCTGTAAAGTTATTGAGTCATGATTTGCAAATTCCAGGAGAGGGAGAAACTGTTTTCCATCTGCTAGAATTTTATTCTGGTTCTGAAACACTTCTCAAAAAGACACTTTGTTATATCCGAGTTGAATCTGCCCAAGTTCAGTTCTGACTGCTCCTTTCCGTTGCGTCATCTTCAAGTGTCTAACAGTGCACGTGGCACAGCAACTCTCCATCTCTACAGACTGAGTTCTTACGTTTTTATTGCTGTCACCTTCTGCAAGCCAGGCTGTAGGTACTTTTTATGCATACTTTTTACCCAAAACCTGGAGGCAGACCTCTGAAAAGTGAGTGACTTTGGCCAGTGAGGAAACGTGATCCCAGATGATAAAATATACAGTTTACCTGTACAGCTTTTTTATTTGAAAATTAATTTCTCTTGGTGTGATTCATGAAAATAATATTCTTGTGAACACTGTTGAATAAACAATCGCTTCTTGTAATTGTACGTGGATTTGCTTTTTGCCTATTCAGCAAGTTGGACTGGTTCAGCAGAGGGTCAGAAAAATACCAGAGCCAGCACAAAAAGACTGAGAGCATGTGACTAACAATGCTGGTTTATGGGTATTTATGTCTGCACATAGCAAAGCATCTCTCCTTTTGGTAACAGCAAGGCTTTAAATCAGGTCATCTAACTCATGGAACTTTATCCTTTGACATTCTCTCCTGGCTCTAACTTGACTTTTATTTTCATATTACAGGTATTAACTCTGCCAAGAGCCTCCTCACTATAAACGTTTCAGTAAAGACTTTTTTTTTAGTAAAATAAAAGAAGAAGATAGAGAGAAAAAAGACATTAAAAAGACAATGGGACCATCTTGGTATTATCATCTACGTTTACTTTGCAGTACACCAAGTCTTTCTCATTCATCCAAGAACCACCAAAGTTTGTCTTCTTATTATTGCTGACTTGTATCTCACCTTGCGCATTTGCCTGCCGAGGTGTCAGATGCAGGATGTGCCCTATGTGAGAACACTGGCAGAGAGCACACCTGTGGGACGTGTGCCCAGGCAGAGGAACACCTCTGCTTAGGGACAGAACTGTGGGAGGAGGTGAGTACATTCAGCAGCATCAGAGAGTCTGAGTGAGAGACAGACTGCTTGAAAAACCCCCTACCTTCCCAGGGACAAATCTGTCAGGCAGACAGGGTGCATGATACAGGGTATTCCCTATCTGATCTTTAATTTGCAGAACATCATGACTTAAGAGATCGGGGGGAAATGGTGACAATTTCCTGCCTTGCACAGTGGAGCATCCCCTCCATTCCTATCCCGCCCTCCCAGGTGCCCTGGTATATAACAGCTACAAGGCTCTGCAAGTGCAGCTGAACAGCGACAAGAAGGATTGTTCATCTAGGTCAGAGATGTCACTGAGCTTAAGTCAGCTTAAGTCACTCCCTGTGTCAAGACTGCTCCCGTACAGAAAAAGAGAAAAGACATGTCATTGTCATAGGAGACTTTCTTCTGAGAGGAACAAAAAACCCAATATGCACACTGGATCCAGTTCTTAAAGAAAGTCTGCTGCACCTCAAAGCCTGTGTTAAAGACAGTAGGAGGAAGTTTTCTACTCTGGTACAGTCCTCAGATTATTAACTATTAACACTTTTTCAAGCAAGCAGTGATGAAATTGCAATAAGAAGTCTAAGGGCAATCAAAAAGGGAATTCAGCATCTTGAGACTTAACTGCTTAAGGGATCAGGAGCACATGTAAAATTCTCTATTGTTCCAGTTGCAGGGAATGATGAAGGAAGAAAGAGGAATCAGATCAAGAGAATAACAGATCAGTATCTGAATCTAAGACTGATCAGACTGGTCCCTGGCAGAATTTTGTGGGTTTTGATCATCATAGTGCTCCCAGGCTTATTTCTAGTGAGCCTGCTTTTATGCCTTTTCCTCTTCAAATTTAAAACTACTTTAATGAGGCCTGCTAACTCCTGAGTAAAGATCCTTTTCTCACTTTAAGACAGGTGCACCCCATTTGTCTGCAGCAGGCCTGATGATCAAAAATATTCAAGGGTTGTATGCAAGTGGACACAGCAGATTTCAGTTGGCCATATACTAATTTGTGCAGAAGGGGTGGGTTTTGAAGTGTTAGAAACCATGGAAGCACCTGAGAACAGTCACACAAGAATTAGGTTTTCTACCCCTAAAAAGGTGGCAGGATTGATAGCCCAACTAAAATGGATCTGCACCAATGCAAAATATTATGAAGCCCAAAACCTAGAGTGTAAGCAATCATGGAGAAATGGTGGGATAACTTGCGCTTCTGGAATGCTGCAACAGGTGGCTATAAACTAATCAGAATCAGCAGAGAAAGACAACCTCTTTAGGAAGTGGAGGGGTTAGCGAGTGTTTTGACTGTCATCAAGAGCTTAGTGATGAAAGAATAAAACATGCTTTATTGAAATTTGTTTTGCTCTTTTCTAATTGCATTTATTGACTTCAAACTAAGGAAAACTCTGAACTAAGGAAAACTCCAAACAGTAGGGACAACTTATTGACTTTCACACTTCAATAATTGTACCAGACTTGGAAAAGTAATTTAATCTAAATGAAACAATATAAAGGCAATGCTGGTGTTAAAAAAATTTTGCATATTACTTCTATTCAGCCCACTTCTTTCTAATAATTTGTGAGACTATTTTAATCTATCTGAAATTATATAGACTTAAAAACCCCCAAGATACAACTGTAAAAAACACCTAATCCACTGAGAACCATGTCATAAAATGGCCTGTTTCAACTACAGTCAGTTTCTATTACATTATATTAATGTGTTTGTCCATTTTCTTTGATCTTTTAATTATTCTTCAACAAATTAATGTTATTAGGCTTCTCTTTTAGCAACAGAATTAGAACTGTAGCACTTAAAGTATGCATTTGTCAATCTGTACTCAAATTTCTGTGAAGAAGATAGAGACTGTCCAGTATCTTTTGCTATATTACTATCTTCACCTATCCTGCATGTCTAAGGAAACAACATAATTAACTTCAGGTGAATGCATATTTTAGGTTAGCTCATAAAATCAAATCAAGTAGTGAATGCTAGGTACAATACTTAAGTTAGCATTGGTTACAAAATTTTTTTCATCTAGACAATGATTAAACTAATTATTGATTAAATAATTTATGAGTGCAATTATTAAATGCTTTTATCAACACTTTTTATGTTTATCTACTTGTTTACAGCCTATTAAGTTTTAATAGTTCTTAATTAGTAAATTATTTTTCTTGGCATTGTTACTTTTTTCAATCACAGGTTCACTTCCCGTGGACATGACATGTCAATTTTTTCTCCATGTCTTTTCTCCATGTAAAATACCTCATTTTACAAAGTTATTTATTCTGCCTTCTTTACTTTATTCTCTTAAATAAAAAAATTAAAATATGTTTGTATTGAGATTAAAAGTTTTTTACTTGCTGCATTTCTAATTGGTTTAGGATCATTTATTTAGTTATTATTTAAGCTGTCTTGAAACTCCTTTTACACTTGAGGATTGTTCATGCAGAAAGATTAATAAATAGCTGTACCCCTTTGCAGAGGGGATTTAGATTGCATGTAAGTGGAATATGTGTTCTAAAAATATTCTTCTTATGGTAGTTTGGTTACACTTTGGAATACTTTGGACATATCCTTAAGTGTTCCATTGTTTCTTATTGTAAAATAGCCACAGTGTGAGCAAACTTTATATGAAGATTGAATATGAGAGACAAATTTTAAATACTGTCTTTAAGGCAAAATTTAGAACTCAAATCACTGATCCACAGTGTATGACCTGGAGGAGAAAAAAAACATTTACACAAAGGATATTTGAATTGCAGAAGAAGGGAAGCTGAAGGCTCTTTTCAAAGATTAGATTAGAAAAGTAGTAAGTTTTATTCTTCTGAAAATGGGAGAAAAAAGAGTGAAATATATTTCTTCAGAAAAGTCTTAAAATATTTCTTCTCCACTGACAGGTGTATATGTTGTAATTGGACAGTTTATTGTGATACCTAACTCTGTTCACATGAGCTGTACTCATGAATATCAATGAAAATTAGAAAAACTGTTGTACTTGCTTTGTGTGGCAAGGTTTTTGCAGTGGGGGGTTACAGGGTGTTTCAGTGAGGAACTGGCCCCACGTCAATAAAGCCAACGCCAGACATCTCCAAGCTGCACCCACTGCTGGCCAAGGCTGAGCCCATGAGGAATGGTAACAGCACCTCTGGGATAACAGAGTTAGGAAGGGAAAAGAAATGGCTGTGAAACAGAAGCCGGGAGAGAGGAGTGAAAATGTGTGAGAGCAACTGCCCTGCAGACAGCGTGGTCAGTGGAGAGGGAGGTGGAGGAGGCATTGCTGCAGGTGCTGGAGCTCAGATTCCCCTGCAGCCTGCAGTGCAGCTCTTGGAGGACCATGGGGTAGCAGGGATCCCCCTAGAGCCCATGCCAGAGCAGGTGGCAGTGCCTGAAGGAGGCTGTGACCCTGTGGGAAGCCCCTATGTGTGAAGAACTGACCAGAGCCTCCATGGGCTACAGCCCCCATTCCCTGTCCCCCTGTGCTGCTGTGGGCAGGAGGCAGAGAAGATCAAGTGCCTGAGAAAAGGGAAGGGGTGGGGGAAAGTGTTATAGTATTATTTTGCTTTTATTTCTCATTCTCACTCTGATTTAACTGGCAATAAATTAATTTTTTCTTCAAGTTGAATCTGTTTTGTCTCTGTCAATAACTGGTGAGTGATCTCTCTGTGTCCTTTTTCTACCCATGAGCTTTTTGTTGTATTATATCACTGCTGCCTAGCTGAGAGGGGAGTGATAGAGCAGTGGGCACTTGGCAGTGGATGCCACAATCAACCCACCACAACTGTTAGAAGAATTGGATCTGTAAAGGAAACAGACAATTACATTCTAGAAAAATTAAGAGAAAATATCCTGTGGATATTTCCATACTAGGGACAAAACACTGGCTTTGTTCTTTTTTCAAGCCTAGGACTATCTAGAACTTTACAATGAAAAAAAGAGGATCCTGAAAAATTTTGGAATATATTCTGCATCTCTCTTAAGCACTCCTATGGTGTTACACTTCTAGAACTGTTCCATGTAGCTTACCAGATTGTTCCTGTCAGATTTTCAAACATTTTCAGTAAAAGTGGTAGGTCAGATCCTGTGTGAAATTGTTGGTGATCAAAATTTCTAAGACTGAAAGTGGCTAATGGCTTTGAAATCTAAAAAATGCCCTCAATGGGTACACGACTGGCCTTTGGTCTCATGGTCTCCTACTGTTTAGCTGCTCACTACTCACCTCGTAGTATTGCTAATACTGAAGAATAAAGCATTACCAAACCCTAATTATTTGTACGAAAGAAAACTTTCAGTCAGCATTTGAGGGGAAAAAAAGATTCTGCAAAGGTGAGAATATTTCATGGGCTCCATTTCTCACTTCTAGTATTCTTAGACAGATCTTTACAGTTTTCAAAGTTTATTGTACTTAGTGAGAGGTAGAATGTCTTAAAGATTACTCTCTGACTGATATTTAAATATTTTTAGCAAATGGCATCTCCTTATGATAACACTGAAGGCAATCTCCTATGTTATCAGTTTCCCTTTATTACTCTTTAATTCCCAGGAAACTCATTGCATCTTGAAAGAGCTAGTAAATTAAACAACAAGTTAAACTAAGGATCTGATTCAGAACCCACATGAGTTAATGAGAAGGGTTGTTATCCTTTTCTTTGAAGAGATAACTTCAGTGGATTTTAGATCTTGTCCCAAGTGACTACAAACGTACTCCTACATCTCTGCAAGCAGGAAGTTTATCCATGCAGTTCAGGCTGTATTTGAACAGCAAACATAGTGGATTATTGTCATTTAACTAAAGAGAATAGTATCATCTTGGCTTGCAAAACCTGGCAGATCAGTGAAAAAACTGAGAACCTTGAACTCCCAAGTCTTAGTTATCTATGCGTTAGGCTTTGGTGGTCTCAATATAAATCAAGACATTCTCTTCCTTTTTTGAAGAGAACATTTATAAATCTGAATGTGCTGTATAATATAAAAGTGGAGAAATCAAGGACAAAAACACCAAAATACATCTGTAGTTTGTGGTATGTGGCAGCAAAGGTGCTAAAAAGAGATATTTTTAAGAGTATTTTTAGAAAAAAAAAATTGGGTGTGGTATTCCTGTTTGGGCTGCTACCAGATCCACTGTTAATAATGGGATATATGTGCCTAAACAATTTATTTAGACTTCATAAGTTAAGAATAGGTAGGAGCTCATCCAGTGAAAAACAAAAGGGAAAATAGACTCAGGGATGACTTGAAGGCTGCACAGGTGTTTGGATCAGCATGTCTGCTAAGGGTATATAATAAGCATGCTTCAGACATCAAGTAAAGAAAAGAAAAAGGAAGTGTGTTCAGTGCAACAACTTTCTTTCCCAATTCCTCTATCACGACTAAAAATGTAAATGTAGTTATTAGAAAGCCAGTGGAAGTGTCAGAGTTGGCATCAACAAAGTGGTTACGTAGTGCTAATGAACTAATTATGATAAAAAGCACAAATGCTGTTCTGCCCTGAGGGAATTATGTTAATCAAGAACTGCTGGCACTCAGTCACTTTTCTAACGTATTTCTTCCCACAGATACAGGATTTCTTAGATTATGTCTGTACAGTTGCATAACATAATATTCTTGGAAAATTCACTATTATTCTGGGACACTCGGGTATATAGAAAAAATGAAAATTATTTACAAATACATCTCTATGATTGTGATGCTAAAATCTAGTGATGCAAGTCAAGTATCTATGTTAGCCTGTATACCTTCTCACAGAGAATAAAATTAGAAATTCATCTTTGCTGTTTCCTTTGAATAACAGCACATAAAGAATATGTATACAGCAACAAACTAACAAAAAATAACAGGTATGAGTATTATATTTCCAAAGACCAGAATCATGAAATTGTGCTAAAGCTGATCCTTAAGGCATATCTGGAGGATGGAAAGTGAGACATGCAAAAGGCCATCTAAGTCTAGCAAGCAGTAATCTATACTTGAATTTGTATAGATTTGCTCACACAAACTATTTCTGTAATTGGGTAACTCTGCCAATATGAGTCAGCATCTGATCTTGGATGGACCAGATGGACAGAGAGTTAAAGACAGGTTTTTTAATCCGATTATGAAGATGGATGACTAATAGAAGGATTGTATGCCTTGCCCATGGCTGCTTTGGAATAATAAAGACTTTAGTTTAGTCCTCCACATTCCATTACAATGTCCTATCCAGAACACATTATGTGCAAAGGTAGTTTTGGAGCTAATTATCATGTGCTGTGAAGTTAATTTACTTCTAGACAGTGTTTGTTGTATTATATATACAGTTTTTTCTCTTCTAATTGATGTGCAGATTGGAAGTGAGCTTTTTTAAAATTTCTAAGTTTTCAAAATTGTGTAAAAAATTACAACTGTGACATAAATTGACTCATTTCTCTCCCTCACAAAGTCCGTGTTAAGTTACTGGTTGAGTGAATAGTATTTATGAGACAGTTAAATATAGGATCACAGAATTGAAATCCCTGAGCTGAAAGAGATCCATGAGGATCATTGAGTCCAACCACTGAGGACAACCTGAAGACAAGTCATCTCTTCCTTGAACACCAACAGGCCTGAGGCCACTGCCCTGGATTACTTGTTCCAGTGCTTGACCACTCTCTCATATTTTTAATATCCATTCTTACCTTTCCCTGATATTTCTTATGCCCCTCCTTACCATTCCCTTGTGTCCTATCACCAGACATCAGAGAAAAGAGATCTGTCCACTCCTCTCCTCTAGTATCTGTACCTAAGTATTTCCCTCAATGTGCTTTAGAAATTTCCTGGACCTCTTTGTGTCTGCTCTATCACAGACCCAGGATCAGAGGAACTGCTCTGGAGATTTCCATTAATTCCATTTAGAATTAGACATTGGTGGCATCATCCTGGCTGGCTGATCTATAGTAAACTCCCACCTGCTTTATTTGCTTTTCCTTTAACACAAACACTGTCCATTCCAACCCCTCTGCCCTGGCTGTCTCTCCTGAAGTGTCTATAATTGTCCATCCAGATCATCCATTGAACTGTTTTATATTTCTGCTTGGATGCTCCAAAGATATAAATCCTTTATGTGTACATTAATTTCACCACCATCCCCAGAAATTTTTTACATCCTTCCTGAACAGGAAGGCAAAATCAAAGGCTTTCACTCCATTGAGGGACCTGGAGTGAAATTCTATAGGAGATATCCAAAGACAAAAATAGATTTTTTTCCTGATCTTGCTTTTGGAGGTCAAAAATTTTGTGTTCCATGAAGTCAGTCTATAGGGACACAGAAACCGGAAGCTTGACCCAGTCACCCATTTTTTGTCATCTCTCAGACTGTTTACTTTATTGGTGCAGACTAAAACAAGAGTGAAAGTGCACTAGAATACGTCGTGGTGAAACATCTGTGTTCTTTGTCACAAACTGAATAACTTCAAAAATTTTGTTCGGTATGTAAAACCAAAATGCAGAAAAGGACAGATCATATCCTGCATTGCACAATCAGCTTTTTACCAAGTATCCAAAGCTCACTGCAAATTAGCTTGTACACGGAATGCAAGCACATGTTCCTTTCATGCCACTGGAAAGTCCACCAGACAGAGACAGAGGTGCTACCCATATTTTAAATGGTTATCAAAAGGAACTGCAGACAGGACAGTGTGGGCACAATTTATTTTTCCTAGTTTAGTTTTCAAAAAAAGATCCCCTTTGAATTTTCATGAGGGAAAAATGAACTGGCAGATACAAATTCTTCTTAAGTAAATGTATGATGTATAGTTTTCTACTTTGATTCATCAGGGAGTTATGTTCAGAAGTGTTCCTGTGAAAAGTTCTTCAGCTGTGGTTAGGATTTCTATTACAATTTTTCTGAGTGGTAAACAAAGGAGTGTTACTTTTTTACATAGTGGTTAATATTATTTAAGATACTAGTTATTAGAAGTTCATCATCCACTTAGTCTTTAAGAAATAGAAAGCTGAAATAAAATAATATTAACATGTAACTTTATTTTCAGTGGTCTTCATACAACTGTAAAATAAGCATCTTGTCTTTCAAGATCTGTCACGTGTTATTTCCCATATAGTCAAAACCTGGCTGAAACGGACTTTTAGTGGAAGGTTGGTTGCTGCATGTATGATGTCATAAACTTCTGGACCTGCCAACCACAATTTAGTGTGTTATACTCACAAGAGATGTATATGAAAGTGCAGTTGACTTAATTGTATTGATACTTTAGGACTTCATAAGGGATCTATTTTTACATCCAGACTGGAAGGTGAGAGAAGGAATGTAAACAAATACTTCAGCATTGTTTTTTCAGCATAAGAATAGCAAGAATTTTACCCCTTAATTATCATAAAGAAAACCCCAAAACCAAAACTGCAACTTTCATAATTGTGTCCTGCAATTAGTTTGAAGTAATTGTAGTTAGTAGTAGTTTAATACTTAGCTTGGTATTGTTAAAATAGTTTTGGTGCCAAGTCCTTTCCTCCATTATCAGAATGATAATTTTCCTCTTTAAATACTGAAGGGCATTGGAATGCCATCAGCAACTGCTGAATCCAGTGGCCAGTCTTCACCTGATCTTACAAGTTTTCTGGATGAGTAATAGCACTCAGCAAGGTGAAAACAGGATATATTTTAGGGATAATTAGATTTAAATAAATTGTCTTAATAATACTTCATTACATCACGCCAAATTTAGGCAGTATTATTGATTGCATAAAAGCCTAATAAATACATTCACAATACACAAGCCATTTTGATTTTTTTTCTCTAATGCATAAAGTGATGCTGAACCATACTGCGTAAGACTACCAATAAATATATGTTTAAAGTGAAAAATAAAATCCAGGTAAGAAGTCAGATGAAATGCCTATTCTAAACCAACAGAATGTTTCTGTAGGCATAATAAATTTACTCAAAGTTTGCAATCTCTGCCTGTGTGTACAGAGATGCTGACTCACTTATGTTTTGTGTGAGGTCTCTTTATCTCACCATTGTTAGAAAGCATATACCATTACTGGAAGTACATGAGATACAGAAGTGTAAAGTGTGGCCATTGCCATTATTACTTATAATAAAATGGCCATGAATATTAACTATTTAGATTTTCACAGTGTTAAACACATCTAGTGTGGCAGGAGAATGCACAGATTCAGAGCTACTGCAGGACTACTCTAAATCAGCCACAGTTGGTGGGGGTTGCTTTCCCTAGTACTACTTACTAGAGGCTTCAAAGAAGGATCAAGGTACCTTAGTACAAAAATATTGACATATATTAAAGGAAAACAGTGTTTCTTGCACTCTTCTTCACCACTAAGGTGTGAGCTGCCAGTAGACATACCTAGGTGCATATATATATATATATATTATATACATAAAATGTATATAGTGAATATACACAGTGTGTATATGTGTGTGTGTGTGTGTGTGTGGGTACACATCATACAAATACAGTCATACAATAGGGTAAACGCTTTACTGAGGGTTTTAGTTTTGCCCCTGCCTTCAATCTAAATGCTATAGGGTTATAAAAGCATTGTGTAAAAATCAGTAGTCCCAGATAAGCCAAATTTAGCATTATCTGTATTTTTTCTTTCGCATCCTCTAAATAACCTTGAAAAAATTAGAATGAGACAGTTACTGAAATGCAACCAGAATAAACAGATTGCAAAGACATACTCATGTACTCAAGACATAAATTTTTAGTAATAGACAGAATTGCAAGATGAAGATGATTTCCATATTATTCCACCTCTGGGATGAATAGATACACTGCATTAATCTGCAAGTTAAATACATTTTGCTGTATGCTAGTATGTCAAGTCTCAAAAATCTCTCAACATGAAATCAACAAGGCCTCAAAAAAAAAAAATCTAAGACCTTAATGAATTTATTTAAAATTCTAGAATCTTTCATTAGTTGCTGATTCAGAAAGTATTTCTAGTATTCAGAAAGTATTTCTAGTGCTTGTCTTTTATTAGAAAAATTGTATGTGAATAATAATGTAAATTAAAATAATATCTAAAAGTATGTTCTAAAGTGATTGAAAGCTTTACTTGCATTGCTAAAATGAATGATTACTAGGTCATCGAAGCAGATCCCTTTCCAGATATTCTCTTACTTCTTTTTCATCTGCTGTTTTATATTTATAGCAACCTACTGAAGAGACAGCAATGGTACCAGAAGTGTTTTTTTTTTTACAGCAAGCATTTTGAAGATTTGTTTTTCCTACTGTATTAATCCAATAAATGTAATGAAAACTTTTTTATCTGTGTTGTGTATTGCCAAGAAGAACATGCAGCATTACAGAGTGTGAGCACCAGGTATTTTTGCTTTGCCTGTTTTAATACATATAGTAGCTGTACATTAAAGACGGATCTCTTGAATAGAATAATTTACCTATTAATAGCATGTAACCAGGGCTCCAATTAGGAATAATTTTTGGGTCTGAAGTCAGGGGCACAACGCCTATTTGCACTGATGGATGGTGGACTCCACCTGAGGCATTAGGCAAGATCAGAATCAAGGGCTGAAATGTGCTAAGCGAGAAGAATGTTTTAGTGACAAAAGATACACAGACAAATGTTGACTTATGAGATGATAATTAAACAGAAAACCCTGTAATTTAAAAATATTTAATTTTACTGGATATCTACAAATTTAAATCTGGTTTATTTGCATTTGGTATTCTATTCTGGGAACAATTTACATATTTTTGTGATTTCTTAACATTAAGAAATTCCTGCCTTGGTTATATCTTAATAAGTGATTTTTAACATCATAGAAATGATAATCCTTACCCTGCCATGCCTAAAAATTGTAAGCAGTCCTAGTGAAGTCAACAGAATAATTCATGTGGAAGAAAAACTATTCATATGCTTGGGAGTGTTCAGGTCTTAAATTTTTTTTGCATGACTTCTTCTCAATAGTGAGAATGCATATAACTTTACAATTGACTCACAGTAATTCTGCTTGGTAGAGAAATATATACCCTCTCCAAATCTCAAAAAATGCTTATAGTAGGAAAGAAAATTATATCTGATGACTATTCCATATTTTTTTCCATGAGAGTACAAAATAATTGCATATGTTACTGCCAAAAAAGAAATTTGCATGAAAAAAGATAATTAATTTTCAAGTGAAAGGTGGATTAAATTCTCAACCTGAATGCTTGATAGCATTTCAACCTTCCACATTTTTTCTATTGACTTTAAAAAGGCTTTAGATTAGGAGATTAATTCCTTAAATTTCTTTCACATCAAACTACATCAGTATTAGTTCACTCAGTTCCATCTTCCTCTATTTTGGCACAAAAAAATCACCTGCAAATATTGTTTATATACTTTATCTAAACTTATAGTTCTATCATTCTCTGATAAGGCTGGCAAGCAACATAATAAAATAAATTTTATCCCCATAAAGAAGATGGGAATTTTTTCCCCCTGGTTTTCAGCAGTACAAAATTTATAGGTTGACATAATACTAAAAGCAAGGGTGAGTTTTGGCCTATTTGCCCAATTATATGACCATTGATAATCTTTTGGGAAAAGATTAGACAACCATTGGCTTGAATCAATGTAGATGTAGCCTTGAGATAAGGAATTGGAAATTATGATCTTAATTGGCCTCTTAGAACATTATTTTTTAGTTTAGTTTTGTCTAATTTTTATATACCTACAATATATATGCATTGCAAATTTAAAACTGGTGTTTTTAGGATTTAATTAATTTATGATTTCAAGAAATTACATAAGTATAGGTCAGAAAATTCAGGAATAAATTTATTAGCAGTAAAAAGCAGTGTTAGACTGCTTGATCCCACTGCAAAGTAGGATAATGTGCTGGTATATTTTCCCATGAAAGCTCCAAAGTTGAGGAGACAGGGGAATGATTCCTTTGAATAGTAGTACTGTTTGGATGGAGGATGAAAGAATCTTTTGGCTGAATGTTAAAAATACGCTGGGTAAGCAACATTAATTAATTTTGGGAACATTGTGTGTGGACAAAAAAAGTAGTACCCTTTGCTGTAATTGCTTAGCTATTTTGGTTTTTTTGGTTGGTTGGTTGGTTGGTTGGTTGGTTGGTTGGTTGGTTGGTTGGTTGGTTGGTTAGTTAGTTGGTTGGGGTTTTGTGTTCATGTTTTGTTGTAGAGCTTGTTTTGTCACAATGATCTAAATAACTAAGTTGCTTTCAAAATTTTTACAGAATTCTGTCTGAGAATGGATAGCATTTTAATGGCATAACAGGAAAAAGAGATTTCCTAGTTTCTTCAAATTCTCACGGTTCTACTTTCATTATCCTTGCCAGAGGAAAAAAATAAAATGCAAACAAGCTATGAATTAATTGAGAATTTACACAAATATAATTAGGGTAGAATATATGGAAGTTTATAGAATTTGAAGAATAATTATAGCAGGTTTAAAGCCATCAGGGTAAGCGTAAAAAACGTATTTATCAATATACAATACAGTCTATACCACAAGCAGTGCTACAGCTTCTTGTTTAGAATTTGTTAACATGAGCAATATCTTGGTAACTCAGACCCTTTACATTTTTTCTTTTTCCTTCTTGCATTTCAGACTGTGATGGGAAGTAAAATGCATACACTGCACACTGCCTGAACTTTTATTAACTACACTAAGAGCAAATGAGACACACTTCTTGCACAACATAAGTATGTCGATCCAGACACCTTAAAGGATTTCCTTTTTCCACTCTCCTACTGTTGTCCCAGCAGAAATCAACTTTGTATATTTTCTTTGTCTTAACACTTATCTTCATTATTCCTCAAATTCAACAATGTCAAAAACTTTAAAGAGCCATAACCTGCTAGGTAGCTTCTATTGTCATGAAGTGCACATTCACACTCTTTTGAACCTTTAGGTATGCAGTGAAAATGGGATTAAATGCCTTTATGCAGTGTGGGTTTTATCTGAAACTACATGGCAGGGATTATTTTTTCCCATGTGGAAAAACAAAGACATTAACTTACTGCCAATTTAAATGGGAAAAAAATATAATTGAACTGCAGTGTTTTGGAAAAGAGTAAATTGCTTACTCTTTCGAAGGAGTTGTTAGGCTTTTTTTGAGTCAGATGCTCAGAGATAAATCTTCTAGTGGCTTTCTACACTATACTTACTTTCTTTCTCACTTTCCACACTATACTTAGTGTGACAGAGTTTCTATTTTTCTTAAGATAAATGTCTTGTCCTTTGTCTTTTCATCTTACAATGTCACTCTATTTTTTCAAAACAAAAGAGAACCAAAAACCCAAGCTTGATCTGTACTTTAAATGTATCTTACAAATGTGCATCAATCTGATTTTTTTTATGATCTAATGATAAAAAATTCCTGCATCTTATAAAACCAAATCACCTGGTAGCTGAAATGCCCGATGAACTTCAAGACAGACAAGTGTGAAATGATGGACCTGGGGCAAAACAATGCTAGTTTCACACATAAAGGGTTGGGCTGATCATAACTATACACAAGATGGACCCTCGTTTATGAGCAAAGCTTAATACTCTACAGAGGCCAAAACAAAAGAAAATTGGAAATTAAAAATAGTTTTAAAATAATATGGAAAGAACCATATTATCATCCTGATCCTCATCTCCCTGATCTTGGAAAAGAGGTATTGGAATTATAGAAGATTCAGGGGAGGGTAACAAGCATGACCAATGCATGTAACAGTTTCTTTAATCTTCTTTACAAGGAACAAAAGAACAAAAGAATGAGGTGCATTTTTCAGTCTGGGAAAAACACCCCACACAAACCAAAGAACCAACACCCACCCAAAGGAACACTTTAGTAAGGGTTATGTCAGAGGCTGCAAAATCAGTGGTGGCATAAATTAAGCGGGACTTCTAACAAGAGTCAAGGCAGAGATGAGCCAGGCTCAAAACAAGCAAAATTCTTCAGACAGGAGCTAGATTTTCTGTGAATTTCCCCACTACAGGGTGTTGTCAGTGCATAGATTTGACATGAGCTCAAATGGAACCTGGACTAACATTGCAAAGAGATCTATTGAGGGCTACTAAACAGAAAAAGCAAAGGAACTTCCTGATGTGAAAGCAATTGGTGACTTGGAAAATACATGGGGGAAGCCTCAAAAGTGACTGCTGTGCTCTTACTAATCCTTGGGTAGTGATGGTTTGAGTCCTTTGGACAAATAACAGAGATCCCATGGAATGCTGTTTGCACTTGTTCTTATATAAAGGCCAAGGGCCAATTTCAAAAGATGCTATAGGCTTCCAGTCTTGCTGGTTCAGGTGGAAATCCCTCAGTATACCTTTTGATCAGAGTGGCGTTATCTTTTAGAATTTCTTCAGATGGAGTTTCTATGAATACAAAGTGGTTACAAGGTGCCTTATCAAAGTAATTTTCATAGGGGAAAACTTTGGGAAGTTTTGACAAAAGTCAACTTTTTTTTTCAGATGGAAACGGGAAGCATATGATGATACTACTGGGCAGTAATATATCCCTGTCTTCAGAAGGAATGGAGGGAAAACTAAGAAATATTTGAGCCAGTCTATTCAGGGCTCCACTAGCTGCTTCAAGACAGCATATTCCATTGTCTCAGTTGCTCATACAAGAGTACAAATATTTTTAAATACATTAAACTATTAATATATAGGATATATATTTATATATTAATATGATATATTGATATTAATATAAAGGATATATTTTACCTTTGCAACCTTTAGAGACAGACTTTAAACAAGATAAAATATGATTCTTAGAACTAGAAATTTTCTTGCTTAGAACTAGAAACTTGATTTTGGATCGACAAAAAATTTCTCTCTTAAGTTTAATTGACTAAAGTAGTAACTGCATTATTGGGACACCAGCACCTCCCCTCCCCCAAACAAAAACCCAGACAGAACTAACCCAACCTCCCTTCCCTAGACAAGAAAATACCCCCTCCAAAAAAAACCCCAAAACAAAACAACCCCCAAACCTGTCTAATAACTTATGTGTAGCAACTATTTGTAAACACAAAAAAGCTCACATTGTATTTATCTTATCTCTCTACCTCCCCCCACAAAATATTATTTTTTTCCAGTACAGTAACAGCTGCCAGAATTTGGAAATTAAAAATTCAAGGATTTTCACAGAAAAGCTGTTCACAGAAATGTCCTTGATCTTGTAATAGTAATCATTATCCCCTGAGCTCAGTGTTTTGTTGAACGTACTACTATTCTTCATGAATAAAGGAGTTCTGTGGAAACACTACTGTTTTCAGCACATCATTGGCAAGTTTCCAGAGAAAATTATATAACAGCAGCAACATAGAGCACATAAGCAGCCCTTAAAAACTGATTTTTATTGAATTAATGAAAAGGCAGTGATGTTAAGGAAGCCAAGCTATTTCATCTCGTGTATTCCATCCGATTGCATAACTGGATTTTGTTTCAGGATGAAACAGGAAATCTTATTTTGTCCTCCAAATCCATGTGAACCCAATTTTCAGAAATTTAATACACATACATTAAAAGATACATAGCGTTTTTCAGGGTCAAAATTAGTAGAATAAACTCTTAGGAAATCAACAGGATAGATAATAACATAAAGCCAGGAGAACCTCCTTTTGAATGTGATTTATTTATTAAAAAATAACAGCAAAGTTATTTTTTAGGTTCAGTTCTTCCTTGATTTTCTATCTGTAAAATAAAGTCCACTGATCTCAATTTTCAAAGAAAATGTAAAATACTGTGATCAATCCAGTGCAATATTTGAATCTGGAAAAACAAGCAAAAGCACCACAAATCTGAACATCCCTTTTCTACTGTAAAAGTAGTTACTTCCAATAGGAAAGCATTATTTGAGTAAAGATGGATATGAGTTGCTTCTCTTTAACATTTTAAGGAAAAACACACATTCCAATTAATTTTCATAAGGGCCAGTACAGTTCATAATAGGATACAAATCTTCAGAGAATTCTCTAGCTTCTACTCTACGAAAGCCACTTGGTCTAGGTAGGACAGCCATAATTTTGCCTTGTAGCTCTGCATCTGATCAATTACTCTATTTCAGGAAAAATTTTTAGTGTCAATGAGCAGAATGCTATTGATTGGACAGACAACTAGAAAGCCAAATCCTAATGTGACTCATGTACTATTGATTTCCTAAAGCAGCATTCAAACAATTAGTAACCTAGAGAACAGATTTGAGCACAGACTCTTGGGTGTAACAAGGGTAAAAATATAGATTCAAAGGACAATTTGTTGCTGCTTTTCAAGGGAAAGGATTGGGAAGAACTACAAATATCGGCAAAGCAGATCATGAACCTTTTAGCAGCTGACACAAAAATCAAGTACAATCTCTAGTGCAGTTTGTGATATATTAGCAAATGAAGCATTTTAAAAACCTTGAACCTTATTAACTACTCTTATGAAAGAAAATATTGCAGAATAGCTTGAAACACATAGTTTATTTGTAGTTCCTTACTGTTAAAGAGGAAAATAATAATTAAGATGTGAATTCAGTGCCCGAAAAAGATTGAAAAAAATTACATTACAGCAGTATTCTTCTGGGTTTTGGTTTGGGTTTTTAAAATTAATTTTCCAGAATTATGGAGGCCCTTCTAAAACATATTGAAAACAGAAAATGGGATAAAGAGAATATAAGGAAGCCTATATTACTGAAAAAGAGAAACTACTCTCAAAAATACTCTATATGAATAAAAGAAAGCTCAATTTTTTTAAAAAAGCCTTAACCAGCTTTAAATTAAAATAGCTACAGATGCAATCATAGAATGAAAACAAAGAAGTACCTTATAATGAAATAAATAGATTTATTTGTAAATATTCTGACACTAGTTTTATTTTCACCATTTATTGGGAAGCTCAGCTTTGAAAGTGCTTATGAGACAGGAAACCTTTTGAAGTACATTTTTGATTTTTTTGGCCGAAAACTTTAAATCTCCATGTGTTTTTGTTCCTAGATTTTGAACCCTGCTGATCATTCTTAATTGCATTAAAAAATAGGAGTGTTCTGTTCAACCTCTTGGATAAATGAGAAACTGAATACAATAGGTTAAGCAGGTCTATGATGAAATGCTTAAAACAAACAAAATCCTCCCTGTACATGAAGCAGTGTTAGATCAACAATCAGATCACTGATCACTGTCTCAAATTCCAGAATTGTAGCATTTTGCCAAAGTACTTGATTTTCTTATCATGTGGTTCTTACATATGTGGTCTTTTCAGTCCTTTCACTTGACCCAACTCACATTTTTTTTTATACAGTTGAATGGGATAACTCACCAGTTGTATGGAAACAGATTTAAATGCAGTTGAGACATATCACCAATGAAGGTCTACATGTCCTCATGTCTTTTCTTTCGTTTTGTTTTGTTTTGTTTTAGGTCCTACTCTGATTTCCACCACCTTTTACCATGCATTAGTATGGAGGGGATTAGCCTGATCACAGACCTTTTCCACATCTGTCCCTTGTGTAGGAATACTCTTCCTTGATTATAGGGAGTACTTCCAAAGAAAAATGGTGACCAGCAAACTGCTGAGCACTTAGCTCAACCAACAACTTCAGGATTGTGATGAGAATGTAGCGTAACATTTGTACGTGGATCAGATGACATAAACAGCTGAAGTGAGTTACTGTTTTTTATTTAAGGTAATGACATTCTATCAATTTTTATTGTTGTATGATGTACAAGATTGATGTATTACAGGAATTCTCTAACTGGTCATGTAACCATCCTTACCATGAACTGCACGAGCCTCACGTTTCTCCCATACAGTACTAACAAATTCAGGTTCTTTGCTGTGCTCTTTACATTCATAAAAGGACTATAAAATGCTCCTTGTAGTCCTGAAATTTTGGAACCTACAAGTGGACTCCAGCCTGCAATGCACACTGCTAAGTCCAGCCAGAAAAGCCTTTCTCCTTCCCATCAGCATTGCTGCCAAATTGCATGAACTTCAGAACAAGTGAAAGGTACCCACGGTTGGTTGTTTTCTGCTTGCAGGCACCTGTTTGCAGCACCCAGGAAAAGATTCCCTCCACTGCCTCTCCACACAGACCTGGTGCAGTGCTGGCTTGTGATATTTACTTTACTATGTCACAGTAATTTTTTCATCACGCATTGGTAACTGTTAGTCCAGAACAAAGAACTTAAACTAAGGGGTAATTAAGCAGAATTTGGATGGCCCGTAAAAAATAATTAATTTACTGCAGCAGCTGATTTTACTGCCTGCTCAGCTCTATTTTTAGACGTTGAGATCTTCCTAGGCATATGGATTAAGTTACAGGATCCTGAATGGAAGAAATTTTAAGGGACTGTGTTTGAGATATCACATTGAGAATAATTATTCTAAATGAGCTTGATAGGCTCAAATCCTCTGTCAGTGGAAAAAAGAACAATATTTAGCAATTGACATTGAACAAATATTTAGAATTTCAGTTTAAAACACAGGGTGGAAGGAAGAATCCCATTTATTTCTTCCATGTGTGAAATGAACACAGATCTTAAAAAGCTGAAGAGCTTTTAAGATGTGAAGGAAAAGTGGAACTATAATACCTAAAAGCCAGATGTTATGCCTCTGTGTTTCTAGTGCAAGAATTTAATTTATTAGTATCTAGTAATTAAATAGTTCAGCACAGTAAAGGGGAATAAGTTCATTAGAAAAATACAGCCTAAATAAAATGGTGTAGGCTACTGGAAGCAGCTGCTGAAATACTGCCAAATGGTGAATATTAAAATGAAAGCTGAAATATTACAGGGAATGAAATATCATGACACCTTTATAATGAAGTAGTTTTTAAAAAGATAAAAAGTTTTAGAAAGCTAAGAAGTGTGGTACCTGGCAATTCTGTTACTATGCTGTGTATGCAGGAATTGTGAAAGGATTCCATGAGGGATAATGCTCATGCCATGAGGAATAATGCTAAGACTGAATACTGGAAGTACTTTTTCCTTCACTTAGAGCAGCATCCATATGAGTACACAGCAAATTCTATCACTTTTTGGGATGTTCACATGGTGGTTTTGGCTGGGACAGACTAAATTTTCTTCAAGCAGCTAGCAGGAGGCTGTGTTTCACGCTTGTGCTAGAAACACAGTGCGTGAAGACACCTGTATTTAATATGTGAGCAGTGCTGACAAGGAGTCAAAGCCTTTTCTGTGTGTTGCTCGTGGCTGCTTGGCTCCTTGCCTCTCACCATGAGCAGGCTGGCTCCAAAGGGAGCTGGGGTGGGACACAGCTAGGACAAATGACCCCAAGTGACCATCGGGATATTCCCTAACGTGTGGTGTCATGCTCAGCAGTTCTGGTGCAATTCCAAATCTAGTGGAAGAAGTAAGAAGGGGGCGTGTTTGGAGTTACGGTGTTTGTCTTCCCCAGTCACCATTACATTTGGTCAGGCCCGCTCTGCTGGAGATGGCTGAACACCTGCTTGCACATGGAAAACAGTGAATTAATTCCTTGTTTTGCTTTGCTTGTCTGTGGCTTTTGCTTTCCCTACCAAACTGTCTTTATCTCAGTCCACAGTTTTTCTGGCTTTTAATGTTCCAGTTCTCTCCCTGATCTTACTGGTAGGGTAGGGAGTGAGTGGCTGCATGGAGCTGGGGGGCTGGCTGGGATTAAACCATGAGAATGCTATAAAGCTTAAGCCACATTTTATGTATTTATATGCCTTAAGCCATATAAATATATAAAATATACTTATTTTATATCTATATTATTTTATGTACTTGATGTATGGCATGGCATGTGCCTGTTGCTCTTGGAGATTAAGATTACATGTAGCAATCATGCACCACTGCAGCACACCTGTAATTCTAACTACCCCAAACTGATGCACCTTTCTGTAAATTCTGTGTAAATTCTGACATGTATAAGACATCTTTCTCTTTTGCCTTATGTTCATCACCTACATCTTAGAATTACAGGCTACTAAGTAATTTGTTGAGTTGAACCAACCTAAAACGATTTGTTTTTTTAAATAACAAATTGTAACTGGAAAAATACCCTACAGCTTTTACAAAAAAAAAAAAAAATCTGCACTTATTGTTAGGTTTATGAGAGTATATTTAGAAAAGACTGGGAAAACCAATACCAGTACTTGTGTGTATGTGCCCATTTCTGATTAAAGTTGAAGAAAAATTTCAGGACAATTGCACAAGATGAACTTAGCATTACCATAATGCAAAACTTTACTTGTCTCTGCTTAGCTGATTCTGAGAGTGGAATGCTTGTGTCCACCAGGATCCTGCAAAATGAAGTGGAATTGAGTATATGCTCACTCCTCTTTGACTAAGGCATCTTTTCCAGCATAGACTGCCTATGGAGGATTTTTGGCAAAAGTAATTCAAGGTTTACTGAGACTAGGAAATGAAGCTTCAGCAAATGACTTCTGAAAGTTTCTGGAAGCTATATTGCTGCTAATTCTTTTTCCTACAAGGACATCTAGAATGTTCTGGAATGTGCCAGCCTTTACCTAAAAAATTATTTGACCAAGCAATACTCCAAGATCGGTCAGAGCCTCCAACACTTATCCTTTGCATCCTCTCTCCTCTATATTTATAGTGACCGTAAAACAAATAATAAACTTTAATAAACTTTTAAAGTTGTTTTTATGTATTCAAATATAAAAAGGTAATACTTAAAGCCTTAGCCCCTTAGTGGCCTAAATGATACTCAAATATCAAGGTTTTTAAAACGCTCCTCTCCTCCTGGCTGCAGAACTAGGAAAGAACCTAAAGATCTTTTCTTTTGCACGAGTGTTGGCACAGAGTCTAGTATACAGCATTTATAAGGTTTTTTTTTTTTTTTTTTTTTTTTTTTTTTAATAGTTACGTGGCAGCTTTTGCAGACATCAAGTGAGCGTGGGGTTCTGATTTCCCGGTTTCCCGCACGGACAGGGTGCTGGCATTAGGGGACTGCTACCCAGCAGAGGATGGAAGGGAGCTGCGGCTCCAGGCGGCTCGCGGCTGCGGTCTGACACTGACTCAGCCGCCGCTGGGCACAGGGCAATCCCTGGGGGCTAGCCCTTCACATATTAAACAGGTACCTCTGTCCCTGTAAGGAGAAGCTCAGAGCGAGGGAGGCGCGCAGCTGAGGCGGGGCAGGGGGCCCGCGGCCTCCTCCGAGCGCGATCTCTGGGCTGTGAGGGGAGCCGCGCAGCCAGGGCTCCACCGCCTCCCACCGGCCCCTCCCGCCGCCGCCGCGGCCCCGCCCCCGCATTGCCCCGCCCCACCCCACCGTCATTGGCTGCCGGCTGTGCCCACCAGCAAGCCCCGCCCCCTCCCACAACCTGACGTTCGCCTCCCGGCCCACGAGTGGCCGGCGCGCCCTGTCAATCACCCGCGCTCGGGGCGCGCGGCGCGTCCAGCCCGCCCGGGCGCCTGTGCCGCGGTGGGAAGGGGCGGGCGCTCGGGGCCGCCGCTGCCGCTTCCCCTCCGCCTCGGGGTGCCGCCCCGGCCGGCCCCGCTTCCGAGCCCCGCGCCAGGGGCGGGGCGGGTCGGGAAGCCGTGCCCGGAGGTGAAGGGCCGAACGCTGAGGCTGTGTCTCGCTCGCCTGGGCTCCCCGGTAGGTTGCTGTCCCCGGCCGCCTCTCGGAGCGGCGGCGGTTGCAGCGGTCGCAGCTGCCCCGTGGGCCGAGACCTTGGGCTGGCTCTCTCCTCCTTTCCCTGGCGGCCGCGGGGCTGGCGGGGGCCGCGGAGCCCCCTGCGAGCGCGGTGGCGGCCGGAGCGGCCGGCCGGGCCGGGCAGCGAGAGCCGTGCCCCGGGCGGGTGTGGGCCGGCCCCGGGAGGGCCCGCGCCTCGCTAGGGCTGCGCTCCCGGCGGCAAAAGGCGCCGCTGGGAGAGCTCCGAGTGCCCTCTCCTGCAGGAGGCGCTTGCGGCCGTGGGGCTCCCTGTGTGGCGGCCGGTGTCGGTGCTGCTGGCGGTGGTTGTTCCGAGCGAGCACCAAGCTGGGTTCGGAGGAACAAGTAAATTTGTTTTCCTGGTCTGTGGAAGCAGGTTGTTGGAGTGCGATTGTGCTCGTTTAGCAGATTAGCAGGTTAGAGGCAAACTGGGCTGCCAGTGCTCTTTTATTCTTAGCTTTTCAGGAAGTTGCTTATAGGCGCGATCTGAATATAGTGGCTTTAAGTTTGATTAATTAAAATCTCTAAAAGTGATGTTTCAGTGACCATGGAGCTCGGACAGACCTTATTTTCAGGCATTCTTGTTCATTTTACTGTTACAGCCTTAATGAGTGTTGAAGCGACGTGCGATGTGTGAGAAACAAATTGCAATATAATCGAAGACTTTTTTTTCCTTGTTGAATTTTATAGCTAAGATAATTTGTAAGTGCATACATAGTTAGAAATAGATACTGTGCATGTGCTTAAGCATGATTATAAGTGAAGCACACTGTTAAGCATATTAAGCCTTGCTGCCTGCGTTATGACTGCTTGCAAGGATAAACAACTTACCTGCTCTTTAGACTCATGCCTCTTCTTAACCCACTTATCTAGTGAATGCATTTTATCTCGAGCTACATTGGGATGTTAAAATCCAAGATGGGAGTAATGCAATTTTGTTTTACAGCGGAAAGATGAGATAGACGTTTCTGTGCTAACTATATCGACCTCAGTATCCTTTGGTCAATTTCTTTTTAATTGAAACGTTTCAACAGTTAAACAGTGTTTTCAGTGGAAATAAGGGTATTTTGTTGTGCTGACCTGAAATGGAGAAACTACCTGGCAAACGGCAGACTGTTTGCATCAGTTGAGAATGACTTTCAGCTAATTAAATTTATCTTTTTCACTTGCCACTCTCTATCAAATAGATGTATTGGCTTATAAAATGTAAACGGTTTTCAGAATCTAAAGTACTAGTTCTGATACATCACATTTTCTGTAGAGCTTTTTTTTTTTTCTGTGTGATCAAGGTAAATATATTAAAGATTAGTTAAGAGAAATAACCTGCAATAGGCCATGTCTTAACCCTTCTGAAATTGTTCTTCCCCTTAAAAAAAGTGTAACTGAACCTATGAAAGAGTTTTTACCTTGTCCAGCCTATTTATGTACAGTTAGCAAGACTGAGTTGACTTACTTTTAGCATCATTTTTTCATAATCAAGTTTTTCATAATTAATTTTAATAACTAAATTTTCATAATTAAATTAATTAATTACTATGCATTACTGAAGCTCATGCATTGTATTGAATCTTAGTGTCCCCACAGTACCCACAAAGTTTGTCCTATGGAAATAGAATTGTTCTTGGTTCGCTAGTTACTGTGCTAAATGGTTCTGTGATGAGAAGTAGCAAAGTTACATGTATTTCTAATATTTTTACTCTTGTCTTGAAAATTTGTTTAAAAAATATTAGGAAGTCTTCGAATGTTTAAGAATAATTTATTTTAGTTATGCCTTTGAGACAACAATGAATGCATCATGAGGAATAAGGAAGTAACAGTGGCTGTTTTTCTCCAATATCTTCTAATTACAAGAAAGAAATTGCTAAAGAAGGGGTACTGATCAGCTGTATTAGCTGTCTTTATCTAACTTTTCTCCAGCTAAACATTTTTTCCAGTCTGTTGTAGACAAAACATATAGTTACATCTTGTTACTCGGGCTTTTCTTTTTACTTTTGAGTGATTTTTTTTGAGATGTTGTACATAAAAGTAGTAATGTAATTAAAACCACACACAAACCAGGAATAGCAAAGTTGTAAGGGAGTCTGACATACTGTTTCTTCACACTTTAGCTCACTGATTCAACTGCAAATTAATGTTTAGAGTTCTCAGTCAACCCTTAATACCTCACCTGAGGTTGTATGAACAGACTGCCTGACAGTGCTTAGGGGAAGAGGGGGACAATCCTTTTCAGCTGTGGTCTGGGTTTAAATGATCTAAAACTGATGGTGGTACTGGCAAGTCATTTACTAATGTAAACATTTACTAATGTTTCCAGTGTACACTGGGCCTTTAACACACTTTCAAAAATATTTTGAGACTTCTATGTAATTGATTTTCTTGATCTGTTAAAAGGTGCAAAGGTAGCTTTGGAGTAGTTTTTGTATATTTTCTGCCGATCCTTAATTTTTTAATGATATGCAGGCATTTTGATGCTTTCTCAGTGCTGCTGCAGAACCAATGCAATGAGATCAAGCCTGATGCTGTTGTGCTTGTTTTTTTAAGTGTAATTCTGAGTAGCATCCCAGACATTGTCACTGGACTTCTAGAGCTTTGTAAGCTACAGCTGAAGCAGCTGGGTGAAGAAAAAAGTGTGTTTAAGCTAAATAGTTGCTTAAGTAAAAGTAGTCTAGTGAGAAGGTAGTTAAAAGCTGGGGTGATGATAACAGGTAAAGACAACGACTGGAACATTTGTCCCTCCCTGTGATCCTAGGTAAGCCACTGCAATTTAACGTCCCCTCTTTGGCATAGGGAGGATGCAGAAGAGGAGACATCACACACTGATCCGTGCTGTAGAATTGGTTTGAACTGTGGTTACTTAGGGGGCTTTCTGAAACTTTAACTTTCAGAGGAGATTATGAAACTCTTAGTTGTGTAGTATGGAATAATTTATTACGGTGAGATTTAGCTCACCTGTTGCACTTACTTCTACTGTTTTATAGATGGTATATTCATTACCTTAAATATATGAAAATGTTTCTTTCTAATAAAAGGGGGAGAGAATATATATTGAATATACTTATATGTAAAATATAAATATTTGTGGTAAATATGTAATATCAAATATGCAGAAATTTCAGAATATTACAAATGTGCCAGTGCATTCTCCTAGCATGTTTATTGAACTGCATGTTCCTTATCTCTTACAGAGGACATTTTAAGCATCTGCAATTCCCTCTCTTCACCACCTCCTTTATCTGATGTTTTTGACTTTGTGTAGGAAACCTTTTTAAAAACCCCATTTAGCTGTTAAAAGAAGGATATTCAGTACAAAATAAGTATGTTCTGTGGGTATGAAAAGCTAAAACAGTTATCTTGCCATTTGTCTGGTATCTTGCCTTTTAATGGGAGACATACTGATGAATCAGAAATGTCTTCCTCCAAATAACTGTAGGTCACAGAAGCCCATGACACACACAAGTAAGATTTGCATATTCAAGTAAGTTTATTACTTAATTTGACTTTGTGTGTAACATTAATATAACTGCAACTGTTTTTTCCTATGCTTTAGGATCTTCTCTGTAAGCTTACTAGCCAGCTTAGCTTTTAACATACCAGGACTTTGTAGTAGAAGTTTTACTTAACTTAGTAATTTAAGGTTTTTTAACTAAGGTTTAACTACTAAGTTAAGTAAATTCAATGTTATTTTCCTAAAAATATTTTTTTTCCCTGCATGGTGATTTATAGTCTTCATCAACCATCTATTTTGATTGTGTTATTTTTGATTAAGACAGGATGGGGACTACAACAGTGGAGGATGATGTCCTTTTCAGTAGGCCAAAAATACAAGCGATTTATTGCAAGCACAACCTAGACTTCAAGTATGTGGTTTGTCTCACCTTCTTGTATTCTCTGCAGTTATTTGTTGAGTAATTTATGAGTTGCCTTGCTTTTTGTTCAATAAACCCTGTGCAATAACAGAATATAGGTGGAGCAGTTGGCATCAGAAGCAGAGCTGAAGGTGGTGTTGGTTGTGTAAGGAGGTCACTGGGGTGCGATGTCCTTGCGGGGATGCTCTTGATGGGCTGTGGAACGCCGGTCGTTGTGGCTGTGCTGCTGTGGAAAGGCCCTTCTCTCTAATGTGGGGCATTCCCCTGCTCCACTTCTGGCTGTGCAGTCTTGTAGCTGCACTCTTGCTCTCCATCCTGTCTGTTGTATCCTCCTCTGAGTCGGTTCGGCTCCTGTGAGTAGAGTTACTGAGTTTGTGAGCTTTGTGGTGCTCTGGGTGAGTCATGGCTTCGCTGAGGCGTGGGAGTGCTGATGCTGGTGAGCCATGGGAGCAGCAGGTAGTGTGCTACTTGCAGCAGGAGAAGAGCCGTGGTACAAGCACATCAAAATTGTCTAATTGCATTTTGTCATTTGCATTTTGCAGACTTCAGACTTAGGTTCTATTGAACCCATAAAATTCTTCTTTTTGGTTCAGTTTGTCTTTGAGCTTGAGGTGCTAGTTACCTGGTGAATGTTGAATCTGTTGCATTTTTAAAGCTTCACTGGCTGCGTTTTCTGTTTTTGTAGAAAATACTTTAAAAGCATGGGTTTCTTGACAGGTTCCCTTTGTGATGTTGGAAGGTGTGATTTAGTCCAAGATAGGACGCATGTCTGCAGCCTATAAGAAAGTACTATTTAAAAACTGTATTATTATGTGTGGAAGAATCCTGTGAGTATCTTTTTGTATTTAAGACACCAAGCATTTTCCATTTTATGTCTTTATATTTGAATGAAGTAGTTAACATGACTGTTAACATGTTTCAACATCTTTTTAATATAATGATATAAAGCAATCTTTAAAGGCATTCAGTGTTACTTTAGAGGAGTTCTGCCAGCTTATAATGAAGAACATACTTAATTTCATGTAGTATTGATATTTTTAATGTCAGCTTAAATGTAGATAATGTCCATTAAAAAGCAGCTTTTTTAAAAATCTTAATTAATTGTGCAGTGTTCTTGGGAAGATGAAGTAATACTGTAGAGGCTAAAGTCAGGGAGACAATTGCTTTAAGGGTTGTGGGAGACATGTTTCTCTTCTAACCTCAGCCACTTGTATTTTCTTAGTTGCACCTTACAAATGCTTTCTTCTGGAAACAGAGAAGTTCAGTCTAGAATGTATTTTACTTTCTGTGGAAGATCACTTCAGTTGGCACGCATTCATTTCTTGCAGTGTTCTGTCAGCGGGTTGCTCAGTGTATCAAGTTGTTAAGGTTTCTGTGTAACATTTGCTGATAGTAGGCTGAGGCATCTTTAAATCTGGAGGCATCGTTAAATCTAAATAAAAAATTATGAAACTTGAGTTTATGGTTAACAGTAAAGAGGGAGGGCAGAATTTTTCCAAGAGACAAGAGGAAGACAGAATAACTAAATTTGCTTGTAAGCTTTTGTCAGATGGAGAGAAAAATGTCTTTACAGAAATGCTCTTTGTCTTTGCTTTTAATTTTTCCAACAGTATTTTCACTGTTGTTTGTTTTTATGTGAAACATTGTGAGACCTTTAAGTAAATACCATTGATTGTACTTTGAATTTTTTAAAATTTTCATTAAGATTAAGTGTGTTTTTTAAGTAAATTAGATATTTTTGATCTGCAGCTCTCTCATCTGCTGCCTGTAGAAATGTGGAATTTTTAGGGTAGTTTTAACCAAACTCAGGCTGTTATGCCTGTGAAGATAAGTTCCTATAAGCTTCATAAAAAACAGTTTAGATAGTAGATATTTATTAACCATTACCATGGTGAAGGAAGGATTTTATATATTTTGTGTGGTAGTAGCTTGAGAGCTGTTCAGCTTGCAACTTGTAGTGCAAGGCAAGCAACAGAACATCTCCACTGAGAAGGGAACATTTTAATGTGGAAAGAAAGGAGAGGTCTTGTGAAGGAGAGCTGAAGATGTGTCAGAGGGTGGCCTGCAAATGCGGTGGATATGTGGAAGATAACCAGAAAGGTGAGGTAACTACACTGGGGCTGTGTGGGTGTTGAACGCTAATCCGTAGGCAGCTAAGTTTAGCTAACATTGATGCTTTTGAGGAATGATTCTATTTTAAGTTTCCTAAGTAGCGCAGCAAGCATTTAACTACACACAAGTGCCCACATCAACATACTGGCATTTTCTTAAGTTAATGCTTGAGAATTTTGTTTTGATTTAAAATCAGTGTACTTAAGTAACTGCCATCAGACCTTGACAATACTGATGTCAACAGCACCAAGTTGTTTTGTTCTTAGAACTTTTAATCTACATCAGATGATTTCATATTTAGTGTCATTTGAATTTGTGTAGAACACTGGTAGACTTGTTTTTTCCTCTGAGTTCCATAGGAAGGCATTGGTTTAAATATGTCTTGTATTACATCACTCATGATGAATCCAAGATCTTAACTGTGGCTAGTGTTTCATCTTAATTTTTGTCACTGTGCATCTTATGTGTTCAATATGAAGGTTTCAAGCATGATTCCATTTGGTGTGGTGTCTGCGACTTTATCTATACCATTTTTTTCCATATTAAACTTATAACAGAAGAAAAAAGCATTATAGCCTTTTGAAGACTATAGAACTGTAGTTTCAATTTGAAGCGACATTTTAGGTATACATTGCAGTGAAAGTCATGCAAGTGAGAGGAGAGTTGCAAGTGTGTGTAGTAGTGAAATACTTGGAACTGCTGTAGAAGGTACCTATCTGGTTTATGGAGACAATTAAGACAGCAGAATGTGATTGCCAGGTAGTTTGTTATTGTTAGAAATCCTTGACAGATTCATAGCTGCAAAACTTAGTCTGGAGACATTTTCCTGTACTGTGAGTTATCCCTTTCTTCATATATGGAGTTATTAAACTTGAGCTTGACTCCTGTCTTAAGTTCTTGAAGTAGAATTCGACCATGTAATGAAAGTTAAGTGACAGAATTGTGTCAGAGAACTAAAAATACTTTTAATTTTGAAAACAGATCTTCACAATCACTGTGGAATGCTAGAGCACATTATGTATTTTAGCCTATCCAAAATCTAACCTGAAGACAGAATTAGTGTCTTTTGGACGCTCAGAAATGTTTTTTTTCCATGTAGCACTGGAGTGTTTCACAGTGCTACTTAACTTTGTCTTCAGGTATAGTTACGGTGTTAGATTAAATGCAATACTCTTTTTTTTTTTTTTAACTTCTGGATGTGTTAACTTCACAGTTTCTCTGGCCTAGCCTTAGGCTAAGCTGAACCTTTGTGTTGTTCTGCTGTAATACTTGCATGCTGTGGTACAATTATTCGTGTAGAAAATTGACACCTCTATTATGTAGTATTAGCTAGCTCAGCATTAGCTGTCTGCCAGCTGAGGACAATGTAGCCCATTTAAGTCTATATGGTTGTGGTGGTGGAAATGTGAACAAACAAATGATGGAAACATTGCTTAACCATCATTTCTGTCCTTTCTGTGCTCTTTTTAGTAAATCAGCTTTAATAGTGTCATTAGATTTTAAAAATTATTTCTTGTGTTATGACTCTCCTTTCTGAAAACTGACTTTCAGCTTTTACTCTGAAATGGTGATTATAGGAAGGTGCAAGGATGCCTGAGCAGAAGTTTAACCAAGTAACTGCATGCACTTGCATGGAATCTTTAAGTGAAGTTGGTAGGATTTTGTAGTGAAAGTCTATGATGAAGTGTAATTCATAGATTAGGGCCAAACTTGCCTTCTAGATCAATGAGAAAATAAAAACGTTTGTGCCGTAACCAGAGATAGCCATCTCAGCTGATGTTTGTTTAGGGTTAACAGAGATTAAGAGATTGCTTGGAGAGCTTAATTGCTACATAATTAGTCCAGGCTGTCATTTGTGGAAAAATTGTGTTGACTTAGGATGACCCCCAGTACTGTACATGTCTTCTGATGTGACAGCATTTTGACCAGAGCTGGCAGCTGGTGGTGCAGAAGGATGCATTATTGTTAATTAGGTAGTAGTGACAAAACTAAGTGTAGAGAGCAGATACTGAATTTTGGATATTGGCAGCCCTCCAATGTGTTCATGTGACTTTAAACCTTGGTACAAGAAAAGTTACACTAGTTTAACTAGAATAGACTTCTTAAACAAGCTTCAATAAGGATGAGGGAGGTTTTTGGTTAGTTCTTGTGCAGGCAAGTGGTTGATTAAATGTTAGTAAAGCTGTTTCTCTGTTAGATTTTGTGTGTTCAAGGAGGATTGTATGTGGCCATATGTGGTTTGTTGATGTACTTTCCCTAGGGAAATGTGTATATACGTGAAAATTGAAACGCTTATTCTAGAATCTCGAATTAATTATTTTTGTTGAAAATCGTGTGTGGCGGTTTATATGGTAGGAGAAAAATCTATTTTTTTATTTAGTATATATACACCACTGGAAATGAAAACAAGACTTCAGAAGGCTTGGTTTTGTAAATACTTTTATAAGAAAGATACTTGGATTTACCTTGACTCTTTCAATTTGGCTGCTTCTTTCAGTGCATCTCATTAGTATGTATATAGACTTACATTGTTACCTAAACCCTTGTTTTATGAGGAAATCATACATATCTGTAAGAGTAAGCAAATACCTATTTTAAAACAATTGTATTTTTTAGGAATGCTGAGAGTCTTGTTTGTACACCAAAATGAATAAATTCTGTTCTTGCTTTTGCAAAACTTAGCCAAGTCTAGAATTTGTTGGTATTACAGAAGGCAGACATGGCAAAAGACTGAATGCTGCGAGAACAGTACTGTTGTCTGAGTTTCAGAAAGTGAAAATAAGAATCTGTGGAAAACTGAGACTTTTAAGTAAGAAAGGTACTTGAGAAACAAACATCGTATTGTTGGAAGTTCTGCTAATGCAAACAAAATTTATGCACACTTGTGATCTATTGCTTTGCAGTGATGAAGAGCATGAATCAAAACAAGTGTTTTGAGGCCATCCACACTGAGAAATAAACTGCACAGTTGAGCTCCTGCATGATCTATTATAGAAAGATTTCATTTGCCTTTGAAATAAGGTTATTATATTTGCTTTCTTAAATAAACACCAATGTCTTCTGAAGTGTGAAAAATTTTACGTGATCAAGAAGTAGCAATTGCTTTGTGTGTTTTCCTTCTTTGCTGATGAAACTCTGGGAAGGATTTCGATCTTACTAGTGTAATATGTACTTTTTCTCTGTGAAGGAAATGTAGCAAATGTGGGTTCTGTAGTTAAGTATTTGGAAAGGCAAACTGGCAGAGAAATGATGTGGCTGTGGTTTTTGATGGCTTGAAAGTTGATCCTGCTGAAATAAGATCTTATTTAGCTGCATTGTCACTTGTATGTTTCTTATTTTATTATGTGGAGACAGCAGTCTTCCCATGTAAAGCTGAAGAAGACCATCCTTATATCTTGGATTAGTTCGCATCTGCTACAAAATACAGATTTTTTTTTTGGGGGGGGAGGAAGAAGATGTTGTTTAGAGAATTTACATATTCTTTTTACAGTGCTTGCAAGGTAATTTTTAAACTAATTGAAGTTAGAATAGGTACCTAAGGAATGGGAGAATAAAAGTCTTTGATGAAACAACCAACTTCTGAAAATATGAGGAGCAGATAATACCAAGCTGTACTTTGTTTTTATGTGAAAAAATTTTTAAAAAACTGTAAAATCAGATGCCGTTTGTCTTAGAATTCCCCAAGTGTATGAAGTAGATTATATTGTTTAGAGCAAAATGTGTTATTGATGAATAAGTTTTCATTGTGATCAGGTCACATATGAAGAACACTATCTACGACTTCCAAAATGATTCAGTGATGAGCAATTTTGATACAGGTTACTGATAACTGGAGAGATAAATTGTGTCAGGAGAAATTTGTTTGGAAATGTTCTTTGTTTTTCAAAGCTGATATCATGAGTATGTACCATCTGTGGAAGTTTTACGTACTGAATATTTCAGCACACTAATTTTGTCTTTAGTTTTGAGTGAAGTGCTAATGATTTTGCATATTGTTTCTGCTTTGGAAATCTGAAAAATGATGAAGTAATAATTTGGTTACATTTAATTGAGTCATGCATGAATCATTAAACAACTTTTTTAGTTTTTACTTGAAAAATATTACACAAAAAATAATGCTATAGACCTATTTATTTGTAATATAAATTATTGGAATAGCAGCTCAACTTTTGGTCTTGTTAAAGTCATGTGCAAGCCTACATTGCTCTTGTTGAACTAAAGTGAAAATGAAATCCACTCTCCTGTCATTACATGCTTATTTTTCATTTTAAATAAAACAGTGGATCTAACTAAATCATAGGTAATCTTAGAGATATTTTCCAATTCAAATTCTGTTTGAAAACTTTTTCACAGTTAACAACTGCTGTCCTAAACTTCCAAGGGATCTTCAATTATGAGCCTGTTTGCTGTGGATTTGGAATTTTGTAGATTTCCTCTGTTGCATGGAGACGTGTATATAAAAATGAATGAAAATAATGCAGTAATAACTAATCTAGAAAGAACAGCTTAATTTTTCCATGATGCATACAAAAATAGCAGAAACAGTTGATTAGATGTTTAAGTTTTGTATTATGATTTCCCAGTGAAATTCTTGCTTGGTTTCAGATTTGTAGTATGAATTTCAGATTTTCTGCTCTTAAATATTTCTAAAAGAGTTTTGTTGGATGGAATCTTGTGTTATTTTTTCTGCAGTACAGATGTATTTGTAACATGGAAATGATCTTTGGAAAGTGAATGTGACTGTTCTTCATCTCAGTTGAAGATTGTAGTAGGTGAAGTATTCAATAAAAATAACATATAGTTAGAGAAAGTATCTTGGAAATTTGTGGCAGAGGAACTAGAAACTTTCTCTTCACTCTTCTAGAAGATGTGAGAAGAAGCTGTATTGCTAAATTACTGTAACTGCCAAAAATCATGAGCCCTTGGGGTTAGAAGTGTGTGAACAGATACTTGAGAGGTGAGAAACTGCAGAAGTATGAAAATGCCAGAAGGCTGAGTGAATTTTAAATGCCTCGTGCTGAAACCAGGACTGTTACTTTAAGAGTCTTTCATAAAAGGATAAAATATCCCATGTTAGAATGGGCCCAGAAAAATCATTGAAGTCCAACTCCTGGTCCTGCGCAGGACACCCCCAGTCACCCCATGTGCCTGAGAGCATTGCCCAAACAGTTCTTGAGCTTGGTCAGGCTGGTGCTGTGCCCGCTTTCCTGGGGAGCTGTTCCAGTGCCCAACACCCTCTGGATGAAGAGCTTTTCCTAATATCCAACCTAAATCTCCCCTGGCACAACTTCATGCCATTCCCTCAGGTTCTGTCACTGACTACAGCATCTCTGTAGTTCTTCCCTTCATCAGGCCTTCCTTCCACTGGGCATACAGCTCACTTTTTTCCTTATTTCTGAGAAAAGATTCCTGCTCAGCCAAGCTGGCCTTCTCCCTCTTCTGCTTGACTTACGACATTTTGAAACTTCCTGTTCCTGTGCCCCTGGGACGTGGCACCTAAAAAATGACCAGATCTGATGGACCCCAGCACCCTCAAAACTATTTCCTCAGGCCATCTTACTGATTCTTTTAAAAGCTTGAAGTCAGCTCTTGTCACGCCCAGGACTGAAATTTTGCTGTCACTTTTTCTCCTGATAATGGTGATTTTAAACTCAATTGCTTTGTGGTCACTGTGGCCAAGGTTTCACTGTGGCCAAGGTTTCACTGTGGCCAAGTCTTGACTTTGTTCATGCGATCTTCCCCAACACATCAAGGAGGGCACCTTTTGTAGCTGGCTCAATTAGTATTGTAAGACGTCCCAGATTTCAGACTGTTCTGGACGTATTTGTGCAGCTGTGTGACAAGGGCAGCTGCTTTGAAGGTGTCCCTTAGTTCCTCAGAGTAATTTTCTGGAATCGTTGTCCTGGACAGGTGGCCTATAGTAGACTCCTACAATGACATCCACATTATTTTTTTGTCCCTTAATCCTTACTCAGAGACTTGTCAGCCTGGGATCACTGGCTTGGCCGTATTCCAGCCCTTCCAGCTCACCTGCCCTGCCTGTCCCTCCTGGAGAGCTTGTGACCATCCAACATAGCACTCTAATCAAGGGGTTCATCTCACCAGGTTTCACTTATTCCAGTGATGATCCTCATGCTGTGTGTGTTGGTGTGGAAACATTTTGGATGTGGTCCATTGTAGCTGAAACCTCCTGGACCAGTTTAAGGATCTCACTAGCACTCAGTTCCTTGAGTTTTGGCATACCATCCCATTGCTTATCACTGTCAAACCTGTTTATGTCCTTTTGCTTCTTCCAATGTAATTTAAAGCTCTATCAAATTTTTATTTTCCTCTGTAGCTCTTTTGCTGCTATGTGTTTTTCTTAAAAGTAGAGCAAAATATTAGTATACTGATACTAGCAGTGGTGTATGATCTTGTAATTACAATGAAGGGTACTGCTTATGTTACCCGAGGGAGCAGTTATGGTTGCATGTTTTGTTTAAGTTTGTCATTCCTGGGCAGTGCAATGTCCTATTTAGCTACTTGGATGTTATCTTAGTTAGTTTGTTTAGGAGTAAATCTGGAACATGAAAAAGGAATGAGGTAGATAGTAAGTTGGATTTTTTTTTAAAGGTGACTTGCGCACTTGTGTATGAACATTGTCATGACAACACTTTGGAACATGTAAGCTTGCATATAATTACAGTGGTGTTCCTGCTGTTGCTGCAGGAACAGGCATTTGAGAAATGTATGAATAAAGAAGATGCTTAAATGAGCTGTTCTTTTATTCTGCCTTATGTAGTGTCCTAGAGAGTCATTGTTGCTACAGAATAGGGGTCTTATGTGGCATGTACTCTTCAGTAGTGTTAATTGGGACATTTTCAAGAGAGTTTTAGAGAGATGTGTAGATTTATAGCTGTAATCTAGGGATACTTCTGGAAGTGTTAGGTGTGTGAGTTGTGAGTCAATTGGAACCCTGTTGTCATTTTTCTTTACTTCTCATGCAGTTTCTCTACAGGGCTTGGAAAAGTCTATCAGATTACACAAAAAAAAAAAAAAAAAAGAAATCTCTGCTAGCTGTTGTTAGTTGTGCATGTCAGTTACTCTGAAGTTACTTGCTTTCTTCCAGTCTTGTTTTATTTTTTGTCTTCAGTCAATATAGATTTGAGATTTAATTTATAATTGAGATCTAATTACTTTTTCTTATATGTAATACCATTTTGACTTTTTTATAGCTTCTTTTGCCTTTCTCTTCACACTTGAACGTAGTAATTTCACTCCTTTGATATTGCTTTGCCAACTTGGCCTTGATGGTGTTTGCCATTGTCCTGATATTTAGTCCTGTATCTTTTTGAACTAAGAACAATTATTTAAATCCTAGCAATATTCCCTAATGTTGGGCTGAAGTTTATGGTTTAAGTGTGCTCATTTATGTAGGCAGAAATGAAAAAAAAGAAAATTAAACAGAAAATCAAGCTGTGAGATGAGGATAGCATGTTTTTCACAGATTGCCTGTAGCTATCATACAGCAAGAAAGTGATTTTGCAAATAATTTACAATGCTTACACTGTATGTGTTCCTTTTGTGCTTCAGATGATGCACACCTTTGAATGATGTCTGTCTTCTGAGCCTTAAAAATGACGTTGAGTCTTTGAGGCAAATCTGCTGCATCTTCCTTAATAGTCAAAAAACCCTGTAATTTCATTCTGTATCAGAATTTTTTACATGATAAGTAATTGCAAATACTGTATAAATATATCTCATTGCATTTTGGTGCTTTTCCTCTAGAATGTGAGCATTATGGTGAAGAGAAGATACAGCCATCAGCATTATAACACTGTCATAGGTAAGTACAATAGAAATAAATACAACCATGAAAAAGTTTTGTATTTTTAAGGTAAATATATCATAAAATATTGCACAGGAACTTCAAAATGGAGAAAGTCATAAACACTGTCCTTGTTTTGAGTTAGTTGCAGATTATTTTATTAGGAAAATGTAAGAGAACACCTGTGTCCTGGAGAAACTGTGACAAGGAATACTTCCATGTCTTCCTTTAGATATGTAGTGGGGGAAAAATGTGAGGGACTTGTGCTGGTTATTTAGCAAATGTCTTAAAAAAAGGTACTAATTTCAGTTTATATAAGAAAGCTTGCCTGTAATGTAAGTGGAGTATCTGTTAGTTCAACAGGAGGAAAGGGGAGAACATAAGTTACTGTGTAATAGATTTGTCCATATAATAGACACATTTCTGGAAATCAAAATTGATGTTGTTTGTCATGTATTTGGTACACTAAAAATTCTAGGGTTGTTTATTGTTAGTTCTTCCTGAAAAAGCCAGTAAAATATGGAATTCTTCTTTTCTTTGGTACCTAAAACATCTAGTTGTATTCTTTTGCATCAAACATGCTGACCTGCATTCTAAGAACTGAATGGTGACTTTGAAGTTCTACTTCAACACAATGTCTAGCTTCCTTATTTCTTCCTTTCCTTCTGCTATGCCTTTGTAGCATAGTGGATGAGGGAAAATTACCTATTGCTTCCCATCGAGTCAGTTCCTTTGAGATCTGTGGTTTAGAAGGTGACTTTAGTGTATCTGAAAGCCTGCAAGATTATGTAGGGTGTCCCCTTTTCTCTTAAATGCTTCTGTCTGTACCATAAAAAACCACAAGTTTCATTACTCACTGCTGAAGTCCTTTTTCCTGGCATTAAGCAAGTCATCTTGGATTGTAATCTGCATTTTGAGTTTTTTGTTTGTTCTCAGAACAAGCCTTTCATTCACCCTTTCACGGTATCGTGGTCATATTTCTTTGCCAAACAAATTTCCATGTACTTCCTTGTTCGGGTAATATGTTAGTCAGCTGTTGATTAATGATTTTTAAATGTCATATAGTTATAACCATGCTATAACTATGTATGATTTAGCAGATGCAACTATTCAGGTGACTGTTCATATTATTTGGTGTATTTTTCTCTACTACCTCTTTGATTTTTTGAAATTTTGTGGTAAGCTGTGATATGAGTAGTAATTTTACTTTGTGAGAAATTGGTTTACAAAATAAAAGTGTCTTCAGCTCAAAGTATTAAAAATAAGCTCCTGGTTACTGTCTTTAAAATAGGCTGTAGCACATGAAGTACATTTTTCCAGAGGATATTCTCCATTACTTCAGTGTATTCCCAACATTGAAACAAATGTAGGAAAAGAATTTTGCACAGACATTTAACTCATTGTGGAATTTTGCTGGTGTAGAAACTTCTGAATTACAGAGTTTTACGCCACTGTCATCAAATAGAAAACAATATCCATTGTTCTTATAGCTGAGATTTAAAAACAAAAGCCTTCTTGTGATTCTTTATTACAGTAGTAAGATAGCATTGTTTTTGCTGAAATCCATGTGGGAATTCGTGTCTAGGCAATGATGCTAAACAAGGGAGAAGGGAAGCAGGGAAACAGATTTATGACAGAAGTATAGAAGGGGAGAATGAGTAAATATAGTTTGGTTTCAGATTCTGGGAGTTACTGAAAACTCGAGTGTCCTTGCCATGAGTTTATAATTTGAGCATTTCAGAAATTACTGTTCAGAAAATACAATATATTTGTATAACTTCAATAACTGTGCAGCTTGAGCATTTGCTTAAAACAGCAGATACTATTTGAGGGAAATAGATAAAATGCTTTCATTTGAACTGGCATAAGGTGAAGTGAGTGTGTCCAAGCATCAATTTTAAGTGTGTTTATTCAGGAAAAAGTTTTATAGGGTGTTTTTGTTGCTTTTTAAAAAATAACTATTGCTTGAAGTGTTGAAATTTTAGTATACTTGAGTCACTACAATAACACTTGCTGTTACATATTAGAAATAGAATTAACCCTTAAGTAGTGCTTTTCATAGATCTGTAAAGCAAATATAATTAGTTAAAGCTTAATTGTGTGTCTAGTTGAAGGGAAAGGTAATTTTGTACAAGAATCTTACTGTGTTGAATGACTTTGTTTTTCTTTTAACAGAATTCCTCTAAAGACTAGGAAATATCGCTGGTGTTGTGCATTCTGGAAATACGTTTTACTACAAATACCACCAAGGCTTTGCAAACAGAATGAACATGCTGCTGTTGACTGCTTACCCACAGTAACCAGCTGGGCATTTCACTCATGATGTTTTCATTCTCACCTTGTCCAATTGGAATTTGCTTATACTGATTTTTAAAAAGAGGAATAAATCAAAGTGGAGTACCGTAAACTTGACATGGAAAATAAAAAGAAAGACAAAGACAAACCAGATGAAAGAATGGCACGGCCTAGTGGGAGATCAGGCCATAATCCACGTGGAAGTGGTTCTTCAAATTCTGGAGTGTTAATGGTTGGCCCTAACTTCAGAGTTGGTAAAAAAATTGGATGTGGTAATTTTGGAGAACTACGGTTAGGTAAGATCCTTGTTTATTTATTTCAGTTTACGTTGTTCAAGGCCATTTTTATGCAGTCTAGGCAAGAAAATTTCTCTATGAATACCGTGCAGCTCTTCAAACTGCCTTAAAGCTTCAGATGTGCAAGGCATATTCAGCCCATCTTTTGTGGTTTTACCTCAGCCGGTGCAAGCTTGATGACATGAAGAATCTGTATAGCAGGATACTTCCTGTGAGTAAAATGTTTTCTAGCTATGTGCAGTGCTCTCCTAAATTCAGTCACTTTTCTCTTCCAAGATGTGGAAGTTATATGATGCTTATTGTAGCAGTCTTTTCTGACTTCCTGAAGCGCTTTATTGAGGTATATTTAGGGCTAAATGTATGAGACACATCCCCATCTTGTAGGTCTGGGCAATCTCTTGGAGATGCTGTAACCAGGTACTGCAGACTTTTTAATACTGGTGAGCAAGGAATTTCTTGGTTCCTTTTTTAATGTAGTGATGTTAGACGTTTGAGCTGCTGTTAAACAGGACAGTGAGAATCCATCTGTAGAGAAAATTGGGGATAATTCAGTCACTCTACTTCTCTTCTGAACAGATTGCTGAAAATCAGATGGTGGAGAAGGCAGACTGAAAAGGACTGTAGAGTTTTGCAGAATTTAATCAGCAAAGCTGGAAATGCTAGCATTTATTAATAGTCACGATGGGTGTGTTCTTTTGGAAGACCACGTGTTTAGATTTGGGAACTTGTTTTTCCAAGATGGACAGCATGATTAGCTAGGGTTTTCAAGATATGTAAGTTCAACTATGTTTTAATAAATACAGTTTGACACTTAATGGCAAGAATTTACTCTAGTATTGTTAGCAGGCTTGGGTTAAAGTGCTTCATGCATTAAATAGAGGTGGGTTTCACAGTGAGGTATTTGAGAGGATGGTGGGCTATATAGGTGGTGTTTCTGTTGATCACTGCCTGTGGTAGAAGTAATACTCATTGCCCTTCAGACAATATTTGTGATACAGTGTTTGCGTAATATAATATGTTTTTAATTTAGTGTGTTCTGGGGGCTGTCAGGATGTAAACAAGCTTGGCAAATTAATACTGTAGAGGAATTAAAGAAAATATTGCTGCAGTTCTGACTTAGGACACTGAATTTTGCAGTCTCATTAATAGGTACTCTTGTTACTACTATTAATAGTTACACAAAATTGATACATTTTGACATTTACAGTGTTGCATACATGACTTTGCAGTCCACAAATCAAGCTGAAAAATTGCTCTTCCTCACTTGCTAAACTTTTGCATACTGCCTTCAAATCTTAATTTTTGTTTCAAACCTCTCAGAAGGTTCAAACCAGCAAGATTAATTCTACATAAAGGCAACGGCAAACTAGTAAAGGTAATTTTTTGTCCGTCTGTTTTTTTGGTCACAAAGTACAAAGCTGATTAAGGATTAATATCTGATTAACTTACTTGCAGCTGTTACAGTGAAACAATGTATTTTATTTTAAATACAATATTAAATTAGTTAAGACAGTTTGATAGTACTGAAATAAAATAGAGCAAGTAAGTAAAAGGAATTGGAGGGAGATTATGGGTCATTGTACTGTCCTGCAACCGTCACCAGGATGAGTGCAGCCTTTCTGATTTTAATATCTGTGGGTTTTGCTTATATTCTAGATATTTCAAATCCCTATTTTTTGGGTTTTGTGAGGAAGATGTTTTAAATATAAGTTACTGAAAGCAAGAGTTAACATTGCTATTATAGATTCTGATTTAATTTTTTTATTTTTTCATTTGCTTTGCTACTTGCAAAGCACCCTTTCTACAGAGGTGTACACAAGTGCCTAGATTTTTATATGCACGTCTACAAATGGAATATATTTTGAGCATATGTCCTGAGGTTAGAGCTGAGGAACTTAAAGGAGGATTGGAGTTGTAGAGTGATGAATTGGTGCGCAGAAGATAAAAATTCAGTCATAGGTTGGGAACTGTTGTTCTTCCTTCTGAGAAGAAATTGGAGGTCGTGCTTCAGTAGTGGCTTGTGGATCAAATGGGAAATTGGCTTTCTGTAGCAAATTACTGTTTGTGATATTCAACCATTAGCTTGCAGAGGACTAAATTGGTTTGGATATTGAGCTGTTAATTTTAAGACTCTCTGTTATAGTTAAATTAAACTGATATAGTTAAAATAAGCTGATAAGGTAGTAAGGAGAGAACTTGTTGCTGTTTCAAGAGACACATTACTCAATACTTGTTGTGTGTTTATGGACAGATAAGCAGTGGTGTTTTACATGTGTCTGCTGTATTTTAAAGAGAGGATTGTCCTGATTGACCACCTGAAACTGTGTCCCTGCTGATGCTACTTCAGAATGAGCATGTCATTGCAACTTTTGGAACTCAGTATCCAGTTACTTAACTGTAATTGGGTTTCTTACTTACTCAGAGTAGGTGATGTACATAGCTAAGAGATGGAATGAGCAGGGCTACTGCTTCTTATAGATTCTAATACCATGCAGAGACACAGAAACAGCTGCAAAGTACACTTGTTACCAAAAATGTAACTGATATGGTCATCCAGTAAGAAATAGTTAGGATGCCTGGATATCCACTGTAGTCCCTACATAGGGGACTGTGACCCCCTTTATAGCCTACTGATCATATTAATTATGTGTTTGTTGTTGTGAAGCCCTCAGGTTATTTGTTTTGGGTTTTTTTTTTTTTTGTGACGTTTGATCCACTAAGAGATGTAAGCTTTTAATGGATCTTGTTTCAGCTTTACAGATGTACTCTATTTTTTAAAAGACTCATTAGCACTTCATAGTATTTGGCTATTGGTGTAACTCACTTGGTCAAAGCATGGTCGTGGTTTCAGTCCCTCTGTGGGGCATTTTCTTAAGAGTTGGACTCAGTGGTCCTTGTGGGTCCCTTCCAAATTAGAATATTCTGTGATTCTGTGTAACTTTCTTCACAGGGAACTTTTTAGACTTGGTCCTCATCTTTTCCCCATATGATTTCTTTAACAAAACTGAAATGAACATAGGAAATTCAGACCTGAGTAATACTACAGATAAAAAAGGAGAATTATCATTAAGAATAATATACACTAACTGCATTTGAAAATTGTAAAGAAATAACAAGTGTTGGAAGTGATGACTTAATCTATCCTTTATCTGCTGTTTTTTAATTTTACACCTATAAAACTTGCGTAACATTTTAGTCCTTGCATACAGTTTGAAGTGAAGCTTATTGGAAAGATCTTACCCAGTTGTAGAATCCCTTTTAAAGCAGCAGATACATTTCCTAAATGGCGTAACGCCATTTAGGAAATGGTCAGGAATGTTGTTTATCCTAAGTTTTAGCTTAGTAAAATACATAATTGAGGAGAAAAACAGTCCTCAATTAATTAACTAGTTAATTCTAGTTTTAATTAGTGGCTAATGTTTCAAAACTGCATAATAATTAAAAATAAATTGAAAATAGTTTTCAGCAATAATTATGAAAATAGCACATTCTGGTTATTGTGAAAATCACAAACTTGGTGCAATATCTGCAACTCTGTGAAATTTCCACCTCTTACAGTATTCAAGGAAAAATCTTTTTAAACTAAGGCATTGGATTAATAAACCCACATTTCCTAAGTCACTGCCAGAACACTAGCACCTTAGATGAAAGATAGTTTGAAGATTTTCTTGATATTTAAATGGCATTTACGTGAACAGAAAAGCCAGTGTCTCACATGTGTTTTTATTCTTTTTTCAAGGAAAAAATTTGTACACAAATGACTATGTGGCAATTAAGCTGGTAAGTTAATATTTTTTTAAAGGTTTTGGGATGAGAAACAAATCAGATTCTTCCTTCCAGATGTTAATGGGTTGATTTTTTTAATTGAAGCCTTTAATAGTTTTGTATGATTTCATTGAATTAGATAAAAGCAGTTAGTGATAGATGTAATTGTGTAGTTTGGCCTTATCGAGTAAAAGTAGTTTTTAATTGCTGCCACTGTTTTCAAGGCTAAATCTGTGTTTGCAAAATCAGTGATGGTTTAATGCTGCTTCAAGGATGTGCTCTGTGGCAGTTATCTTAGTAGCTTCCTTTGTTGTCCAACCAGTCGAGGAGCAACAAGTTTACTGTGAATCTTAACATCAGGTGACTATAGAGAAACTCCAGAAATTCTTGAGGCTGCATGTGTTTCAATGTCCACACTCCTGCCTCCCAGTATTTTCATCTTGAACTGCTGGTATTTACACATCACTTTGTTAGACATGTTTTATTTGCAATGCTGTGTAATATGTTTACTTCTTTTGCAAACATGATACTTTTGGCTATTGTGTTAATATGTCATTGTTTAGCTTTTTCTCAATCATTGGAGCTCCTTTGGTAACACCATATTTTGCTTCTGGATTTTTTTAACTTCTTAGTAAATGACTGTGTTCATAACTGAAGTATTTCATTATGAAATTAACTTGGTTACCTCTTATCGTTGAAGGATTTTTAGGACTCCGGTTGGTTTCTTGTTGCTGCAGTAGCAAAGAACTTTTTATGTAGCATAGTATGGTTTCGTAAAGTAAAAGGTAAACCGTGGGAGCCAAAATGCATGGCTTTAGATAAGAAATCTGAAAAGCATTACAAACATAATAAACTCTGGAAAAATACTGGTATTACTCTTCTTGCTTTGGGAAATACTTTGAGAGTAGTATAAGTTTTTAAAACATGCAAATTATGGCTTGAGAGAGCAACATTGGATACAGTTTTGAGGGTTATTATGTGTTAAATCAGATTTACACTCATTTTGTTTCAACATATCTTGAACTTACTCTGTATATCTGGTGAAAGCTGAAAATAGTCTGAGAATTCTTCTGCTTAAAGGCTGTCTACTCCAAAGCACATTTAGAAATACATTGCAAGGTAGTGGGGTTTTTTTAAGCACTAATTACTTGATAAGGTAGAGCAAGACAACTTTTTTATCTGATTGGTTTTGATAAAAGGTTTTCTATGACATATACAGCTTAGTAAGCTTGGCTGCCATTTCAACCCTTTTCAGCTGTCACAGGTGATACTTGTTGTTGGCAACATTTACTTTTTTGATTTCCAAATATCTCAGTGTTAGAGCTGCTTGTTTCCGGATGAGTAAAAAGGTTGGAGTAACTTTATTGAGTAACTTAGTTTGAAGTCACTTAAGAACCAATACAGTTAATATTATATGTAATGTACTACTAGTGCTGAAAGAACTCTTGAGTATGTAGTGGACTTTTCAGTTTTTCCTCTTACATTTCCTGTTCTTCTCCTATTTGAGACAGTGCCAGGACTTTTTTCTAACAGTTATAGATACAGTGGCAGATAATCCTTTTCCTTTTTAAATGTAAGCTTTTGTTTACTCTGGCGCTTGTACTTCTGTGCTTTCAGAGCAGTCATTTTCCTATGCTTAACCCTTGTTTTGTTATTGTAAATGAGGCACTCTTAACTTCCTCTCTGTTTTGCTCCTGTTGTAGTTCAAGTTTAGCCTTCCTGAATGGGCTAACTTGAATTAAGTTTATGTTGCAGTCTAAGCAGTTACCCTTGGCAGGTGTGGTTGTTGTAATCTCTGCTGCAGTATCCTAAAATTGTATTTGCATTCCTCATGGTAGCATTCCAGTTTTGACCTACTGTTGTGTTAGGTGCAGCAGGACATCTCCTATGCCAGATGTTTTGTATATCAATGGTAAGCATATATTCTAGTGCAGAAGGACTGTGTGGGTTTCTCTCAAGTGCAGTGAACAGCTCTGTTTATACAGCAGCTTCCAGGAGTGCTGTATTGTTAAAAATAAGTGTATTGTACAAGTGCTCTTTTGACTCAAACTTTTAAATGGTTTTGAATTAATATTTCCCTTGTGGACAAAATTACACAAGCATTTTTTTTGTTATGGTGCTTAGGGCAGCTTCAGGACTTGTGTAAAAAGTAGCTTAAACAGTTTTTCTATGTGAGGTCTGAGGGTTGTACAGCTATATGCATTTTAAAGCATAATGTTTATACGTAAATGCATATTTAATTTGGTAGAACAGCTGCAGTTCCAGAATCTTCCTCTTCATATGTCTTAATTCATTATTGCTTGTTCTGGTTGGGCACATACTTCAGTTTGAAAGGTCAGAATAGACTTTTTAAAGAGCTATAATGAAACTCTTGAGATCTAGGCTTTCAGTGCTGTGTAGTGATCTTAGTATGTTCCTGCTCATCTTCTAGTATACAGACTGATTTCATGTGATCAGGTGGTTCTTTAGCAATAGCTGTTTGGTGTGTAAAAGCTCTACCTTTCCTGCTCACCTCTTCTTATTGTTAGATTTACTACTTTTATTACATGACCCTGTACTTGACTTAAACCTCCTATTCACTCTTCAGCTTTTTCTTCTCCTTCATTATTTTTTCCTTTTTCCTTTGACATATTTCTCTGCTGCTCAAACTTACCTCCTCTGAAGATGCTTAACCACTACCAAAAAACTAGCTAAAGGAATTTCTGCTTGAGCATGTCATGACCCATCAGGAGGGGCCATGGTGTTCATTATACATTCTCATCAGGATTCAACAAAGACACTGGACATGCTTTAGGGAGCTCTTGTGCTTTTTTGTGTGACCACCTTGTGTCCAGCAACCAGCTCACTATTTATACTTAAAAGGTGTTGGCTAACAAGCCCTTACATTTGAAGGGCTGTGATTTTTACGGTACACTTTAATAAACTCTCAACTCCCTCAACACACTACTTAAAGGTGCTGGCTCATAAACCGCAGCATTTCTGCAACTCCCCACTCCCACAATAAACTTCAGTGCAGAGTATGGAATAGAAAATGATAGCTGTGCTTTGCCCAGACAGAGTGAGGGAGAAGAGAAATAAAAGCAGAAAAGGAAGAGAGCAAAAGAATATCATCAGTCCTTAGATCCTGCCTTGGTCTCACTTGTGTGGCTGGTCCAGAGCTGGGAATTGTGACACAGTGAAATAGAAAGAAGAGAAAAAGAGAGCAGGGGAGCCCAGTCTGCTTCCTTCCATCAATAACCTGGTGCAGCCTTTTATGTGAATGTGATTTTTTGTGCTCTTTTGTTCTGGAGTGCATAGCCAGCCCTTGGAGGTCTCCTCTAGGGAATGCGTGCAGGCTGAGGAAGTGAGCGCAAATCTCCATCCAGGTGGAGCAGGGAGGTGGCTCAGCACTGTGCTGCCTCACCTCAACAAGACCCTGTCTTCCAATCACAGCTTTCCTGCCAAAACAGTCACAGTGTTTGAGACAAAACATGCTTATGCAAGATCCTCCACACCACCCAGTGTCTCAAACATTCCTTACTATTGGTTGGGCATACAGCTCATCTTTGACTATGGTGATCTCTATACATTGGACGCAGGGCTAGGAGAGGGAGGAAGCAGGAGACAGTATGCAGTTAATCAAAGTTGCAAAAAAGTTGCAAAACATTATGCTCATCATTAAAACCAGAAATCCTGCCACTATTACAGTTCCTATTTGTGTCAAACACTTTCCCCATCCCATGATTTAAAACCAAAAGAAATCTGGTATCCAGGGCTTGATTCATTGCACCAGTTCTTTGGTTGCAGTGTTTGGAATTGTTCAGCAATCTGGTTAGCAGCTTCCTTCATCTTTGCTCAGGCCTCTTCAGTTAAAGTTGTAGCATTGTGGATGGTGACAGAGTATTCCTCTTTGGTGAGGCTGAGCATCCCATGTTATGTTTGTTCAATAATAGGTACATGCATCCATCTCTGAGGGGTTGTCAAATTGAACATTGATAGGACACAGGGAAGAAATTCAGACACCTCATTTCCATCCAGCATGGTATTCTATTGTTAGGAATAAGATTTTTCATCTGAATTCCTCCAAGCCAATCCCAAAGGGGCTCTCTATTTATTTCATCATTCTTCAATTATAATTGACAATAAGATTTAGGATAATTATTTGTGGCTCTGTGGCAAGCTAATTCTTGCCATTAGGTACTAACCTGAAAAATGTAGAGGATGTTGGTCCTGTTACAATTTTAGCAAGTACATCTATTCAAAGTTCTAATACCAAGTATGAACCATATTTCAGGGGAGTTCTTCAGGGCAAGTGTTACAAATACTATGCATCACAGCAGACAAACTTAGAGGCAACAGAAAGAGTCCTAATTTCTTCCTGAGTGAAGTAGGGCATGGCAAGGCAAAACCCTTGGCTGTGAGGCCTCCATATTCTTACAAATTCTTGTATTAGCTTCCAAGTTGAGTTGGAGTCTTATTACAGTAGTTCTTGTTTAAAAGGGTTAAGATAAAAGGACACATTGCTGAAACATCTTGGGTACAGTGCTAGGTACAGATTATAAAACAACAGCAATATGCAGTCAAAATGCTTGATGTTAACATCACTCATTGCTTTGTCATAGTTCTTGTAGGAAAGGAAAATGGAAAAATGCCTTGTTCTAAACCAATGGTTGAAAAGAGGATACTGTCAACTGGTGTGAGCACAGTATTCTTTATCATGGGCATTGAGAGTTATCCATAAGTAACTGCTGAAAGGCTTCTGAAGTCACTACTCCAATAGTGAAAAAATCTGTTAAAGCTAATTGTGCTAAGCTTAAGTTTAATTGCTAAATTTAATTTGTTTTATGTCCTTCCTTTTGTGAAAGATACAATTGATTCTGTTTCCCGTGGCCCATTCCTGTACCACTGGAGCAGTAAAGTGGTTGCCATTGTCTCACTGGGTGGAATTGGGCTTGGGTAAATACCTGAACCACTGCTTTAAAACTCTGTGCTTTTGCCTGTGCCTAAACTAAAAACTTCCACTTGGATTAGTCTGAACCTCCATATTTGAGATGGGAGTATATACAGCTTCTTACTTCTCATTTAAGTTACCCTGCTTTGATATTTTGGTTCTGGTATATGGCACTATTTTGTAGCAGTTTTCTGATCCTGTCCGTCATCTCTGGTTTCAGTTTTAATTAGTGGTGCAGAATCCAGATTCTACATCCTGCAATTCCTCATGGAAGATTCTCTCATACACATGGAGCTGAAGCTATGCTGGAAGCCTGCTAATATAACCATGTTTGACAGCAAGCAGCCCTTCTGCCTTCAGCCTCTTTTCCTGATTGCTCTCAGCAGCAAGCAGCTCCCTCTCCTGAGGCCTGCTCTCCTTCTCTGGGAAACCTAAACCCCTTGACCAGTGGGCTGCCCACTGCACGAGAGTCCAGGGCTCCTAAGGACCATTTATCTGTATGCAAACCTCAGATTCTCAGTATCCCTTGGCCTCCTCTTCTGCAGCTTTTTTCTGCTCTACAGCAACTGCTGCCTACACTTCTGTCTTTCCTATAGCCTCTTCTCTGGCTTCAGCCTCTTCCACAGCTGCCTTTGTTGCCATGCCCAACACTCCTGTGGTTCTCTCCTCCTCATCCTTATCCCTCACTACTTTTGAATCCTTCACTTGGGTGCGTCACTCTCTGTTTATAAAAATCAAATAGCCGAGTCTTGCCTCTTCATTTCACATACTGTTCCTTATCTGAGCACTTGTCTAAGTCCTTGTACTCCCAAGGCCAACTTATCATCCCTACTGTGGTACCCAGCACTTCTCTCAGTATTTTCTCCTGCTTTGTAGCCTTGCAGAGCTCGAGGTGTAGTAAGTCTCTTTCTATGTTCAGCAAGGATTCCAATTTTGTTCTTTCATTTTTCTCTCTATCCAGACATCTCTGGAAATGGTCAGCCAGTGAATGTTTTTTTAAGAGCTCAACCAAGACTTTCAAATGCTTTTGCAAATGTTTTGCAGCCAAATTTTGCTGTCTAAATATTTTAGTAAAAAAAAGTCTGTCTCATCTTGCTCTCTGTGTGAACACTTTTGTAAAGAAGTCAACCAAATTATATAGAAATGTCTCTCTATTTTTGCTATCTAGACATTTTAGTAAGCAGTTATTAATCTTTTTATCTCTTTGTGTTTCCATCAGCATGACACACAGTACTCCACATATGAAGATGGGCGTAGGTCATACTTTCCCAAAAAGGAAAGGGGTCAATGCTTGGAATTTCCTGAGCTGTCATGTCCTGCTCCTCCCTGTTTCTGATCCGTCCCGTACCCCAGTCGGAGATGGAGATATCTGAACCCATCCCAGCTAAAAATAGCTCAAGAGCTGTTCAGTCCCTCTCAGCCTCACAAGAGTCACGTCTGTCATGCCAATTTATTGTTACAAGCCATTGGTAGGAGTGTGATGTTTGTTGTAAATTCTTTTAAGTCTAAACGAAGCCACTAGACCACATGCTGGGGAGCTCTTGTGCTTTATTGTACAGTTATAACTCTGGAACCCCCACTATTAGAATCCAAAGGTGTTGGCTAACAACCCAGGCAAAGCAAGGGATGAGAGAAATTAAGGTGGAAAAGAGAGAGGAAGAATGAAGAAGTTCACCGTCTGTAGATTTGTGCAGTCAGTCCTGCTGCGTGGATGGTCCAGAGCTGGGATAGCAAAATAAAGAAAGTGAAAGATATGGAAAAAGTCATAACTGGGGCCCACGTGCTTCCTTTTGCATTTAACCTGGTGCAGCCTCTTATGTAAACAAGACTTTTCATGCTGTTTTGTTTGCACATTCACAGGCAACATTTTGAGCCTTTCTCTGGGAGGTCAGTTAGGAGGGAGTGAGCAGGAAGCTGGCTCAGAACACTGCTTCTCTATCTCCATGGACCCTTTGTTTCACTCACACTTTTCTTGTCATAACAGCCAGAATATTTGAGACAAAACGTGCTTATGCTTAGTCCTCCATGGAACTGCTTCTGGAAATACATCAATTTTTCCTTGGATGAAAGATAGGAAGTTACAGAGTAGTCATCACTGTCTTTTAAACTGTAATCTTTAATTCACCGACTCACTAGTCTGCTCTTAAGATTTTAATTGATAAAATTCAAATCTATTATAAACGAGGGTTGTGTGTGGAAAGACAGTTGCACTTTGTTTCAAGGTTGTAATGTTTTTTCTCTCTGTTTTTTGTTTTTAAGGAATAACTGTGGTCTAGAGACACACCTTTTTAGAATCCCTCTAAGATATAGTAAATACAAATATTTGTAGTAAATACAAATCTAGTGCAAGTCTATTTAATAGACTGATCTTTTCCTGTAACAAGAGCCTACCTCTTAAGGATTTTTTTTTCCTGAAAATGGCCTTTGTTTGCCATTGCTTATGAATGTGTAAAGCAGACGCAGAATGTAAACTGAGATGAGTTCTCACTGAATTACTAAAACCATGAAAAGTAGGTAATAGCTGAATGTTTATATTGGTCTTTGGCTCTTTCAAGACTTCTTGAACATTTTTAACCTTATAGTTCAAGTAAACTGCTTTTTCAAAGCCCATTTAACAGAAAGTAACTTGAAAATTGAATAGTATTTTATTCCATGTATTTGGGACAAAAATAATTGTAGAAAGAATTCATAATGAACTTGAAACAGATTTCACATTTTGATAGCCCAGTTAGTTTTGCTTAGTAATTAATTTGCTGAATAATAAACACTTGCTTATTTTAGGTAATTCTTGCTCACTTTTCACATCTTTGCAAAAAATACAGTGTTCAGTTATGCTGGTTGCTCTGGAGTGCAAAAAAGATACCGTAAATTCTATTTGTTTTTTGCAGAAACTGTTAAATTAGTTCTTCTTTACTTTCAGGCATCCACCTTTATCATCCTGGCAAGATTAAATGCATAAATATACACTGTCAGGGAGTTCAGCAGCATTGGGAAACAACTAAGTCTTGGAGGGAGATGGGTTGAGGAAGAAGTCTGAATTTCTTATTCGTGCACATTGGGTCATAGTTTTTATGCCCTGAATGTGATACTAAGAGACAACACAGGTTTATAAACTTGTAGCTTTAATATGATGATGTGAGGAAAAAGATGAGCACTTCGCCCAAACTTCTCCTGAAAATTGGCATTCAGCCTATCAGTTAGTGCTGATAGCCCTATTGAGAGTTACTTACTGTGTGCTGCAGTTCCGATAGTTACGGAATTATTTCCAAATTATCACTGATGTGTTCGAAGATCACAGAATCAATTAGGCTGGAATAGACCTCAGAGAGCATTCAGTATGACCTCTGACTGAAGACCAGCATGTCAGAATGTCACTCAGTGCCATGGCCAGTCTTTTCTTGAACATTAAACGCCTCCAGGGATGGTGACTCTACCACCTCCCTGGCCTGTCCATCTAATGTCTAAGCACCCTTTCTGTGAAGAAATTCCTCCTAATGTTCAACCTAAACGTCCCCTGGTGGAGCTTAATATTAAGGTCATGTTACATATCATGAGAAACAAGGCATATCTTCTAAAAGATGCTCTAGGAAATTAGTTCAAGAATCTTGTGCTAAAGAACCTTTTCTTTGCAAAGGGAGATAATCAGAAAGTTTGCGTTTCCATTTAGGCTGCATGTGTATTCTTCTGCTTAATCTCATGTCACTTCATTTAGTTCTGTGAGACCCTGATGCACGGGCATGTTGAACTATAATGAGATTTTATTAATTTGCAAATATTAGTTTGCATATATATACAGACTTATTCTGGGGCTTTTTTTTTTTGCTAGTTTTGGATTCATAGTTTGTAATGGTGATACTTGATTTCTGCTAAGCTGTTACTATTTGGTGGAAGGATTTGGTATTTTTTATTAAGATCCTAGGAGAAGCTCCTTGTAAAGATACATCTCTCAAGTAATAGATATTTGGAGTTTTTTTTTTTTCAATCTGTTAAGCTGCATATTAATGCCACTTGCTGAGAAACGTAGGACATACTATCCACATGTTTTGGAGAAACGTACTATTTTTTAGATATTTCATCATGTGTCTGTTGCTTGATTTGCATGTTGAACTCTGGCCCTGTGGAGCAATACAATATGTAAATATCCATATATGCACTACTCTAACCTGAAGGAGGTTTAGTTTTCTCTGTTTCTTAATTGCCAGTCATTTCAGAAGAAACATTCAAACTTTTTGTGTGGCTTGGAAGTAGTAGGGCTAGTTTGGCTGGTAGGTTAGTGTATTAGTTTTTAGGCTTTGTTTTAAATGTTGTTTTTGTTTTTAAATCAGGAGCCAATGAAGTCGAGAGCACCACAGCTACATTTGGAATACAGATTCTACAAGCAGCTAGGATCTGGAGGTAAAAAGCAGTATAATGCATTTTACTGTGATGAATCCAGGATCAATTTTTGGCTGAAGTTTTCTGGGTTTAGAGGTATAAATCTATTTAATAAAGTGTTCCTTACTACTTAAAGCAAAAAAAAAAGCCCAAGGAGTTAGTGAGTTAAATAATAGTGAATAATAATAATTATAAATTCCATTATTCTAACTTTTTTCCTACTCAATAAAGTGTATCTATGAAGTCCTGACTTTTAAATAAATCCTACCTATCACAGCATTTGTCTGCATACAAGTATACCTTAAACTAAGACTATTCCCAGTACAACTCTTTGAAAAAATACTGTAGATCTCCAAACTGCTGATCTACTAATTATACATTTTGAATTAAAGTTGATGTGATAGCTTAAATAGCTTCAAATTCAGTTTTACTTTACTTCACTTCTACTGATACAGTATATAATGCTGCTTACTAGTTTTAAACCTCTTAAATACCTCTAGGAGAAGTTTAAATGCAGTTTAATATTTAAATTTCTCTTTTCACTCCCGCTGGTGCTTTTATACCCAGAAGTACTCTTATGGTGGTGGCCTGAATGATCCAATTGTCACCTTTTGTTTTTATAGGTGAGCGATACCTAAAACTTCTCACACAATTTTGTGCTTTTCACAAAAGTGCATATAATCAGTTAGGAAGATGTGAAGTTTCTTACCCTAGTAAAGTGAGTACAGATTCTCTAAATCAGCTATAATTTAGGAAAAAGAAGTCTTTTGATATCTTTTCCTTGAAATTATTCCTAGAGTAGGTAATGTAATTAACTATTTTCCCCATTTTTCTACTAATGTAGAATTTTATTTTATGAGAGGACTACTAACTGTGGTTTTCTACATGTTTGTTCAGGGGCTTTTACATATTTCTACATGTTTCTACATGTATGCTCAGGGGTTTTTTAGAAAAGGCAGCCTGGAATTTGTGACAGTGATTTTGATTGTGCTTAAGCTAGAATAAAATCCTACTTGGTATTAAAAGTCTCTGAAAAGAAATACACAATGAACATGCCCATACCACTTCGATTTTGTTACCTTGAATGTGTGTATGTTATGATGAATTTTAATACTTTTTAATTCCTATTTTCACTCTTTTCTTTAAAATTTGGGATCATATGGCAGCTCATTGCTGCTCTGACTGGATAGGGTTTCTCAGGTAGCTTTTGAAATTTCGTGCTACTCTTTTAAAGACTACATCTGGTGAAACCAAGTTTCTAATGTGTTCAGTTAATATAGACCGTTTTTTTTGCTGATGTACTATGATTACTTTGCAACCAGGAATTTTTAGAGATTACTTTTGGCAAAACACAACTTTTCTTGTCAATTTCTCTTCCTAGATGGAAAATAAAGTTGTAGATAGGTAATCAAAATCTTGAGTCTCTATGGTTGCTGTTTGGAGAAAGTCATCACAGTGTGAGTGTTTTTTTGTAAGTAGTTATAAATTGCCAGCATACCGTACACTAACATTGTAAAACAGCTGATGAGTAGAAAGCTGAGATCTTAAGTGTTTAGCTAATGGGGCATGACAACCCACAAGTTAGATACATTAACCATCTGTGAATATAGAGGTGTAACTATCTAAAATTGCAAAGGAGCTGTGTAGTGGAGGTAAGAGTAAAGGTAATTTCTAGTTCAGACTGCACAAGTTAGGCAGTGCTTCTCAGAGGTAGGAACCCTTACAGGAGAATTTATTGGGAAAGTGTCTTAGTGAGTGTAACTATGTTTACTTTTTTATTTAGTGAATAAGACTGGGAACTGTGCTTAGTGTAAAAACATAGTGAAGTTATCCTGCTTCACTTCAGATACCATTCAATTTTCTTAACCCTATTTGCTGGTTGCAACAAATTTTATCTTTTTCTCTGATGTCTTGTTGAAGTACTGAAAGGGAGAGTCACCTCTCTGATTCTTTGCATGAAGATGAGGTTACCTTTAGGGTGGAAATGTGAAGATAGAGGTGGTGACTTACTGATTTACTGACATAAATATCATCAATATTTATGAATAACTTTGTTACAGACTCCTTTGTTTTTGCAGTAACCTGCTTTTCTTCAAAGTTGAAAGCCTCTCCCAGCAGAGAACCTTGAAAACTCCTTTGTGAGCTTTTCTCAGGCTCTCCACTTGAGGCCTGTTTTAAGGGGTTTTGTGACAAAGGCTCATTATGAAGAAAGCAATTTTCTTTTTCCTATCTACATAGAAGTTAAACAAAGATTGCTGATTCCTTATCTCCTGGCAGCAGTCACTTTTTCTATATTTTTAGGAGTTGGGCCCTCAAGCAGAGGAAGTTATACGGCCTGTGATTTTCAGAAAAAACTTTGTAGTATTATGTAGTTTCAGTTCTTACGTAATCTGTGACAACTGATTTTAGTTTGCTGATTTTTTGTGACGTGCATATTTACTGTGAAACATAGATTTAAGTAATTTTATCTCATGAACAGTTGACAACATAGTTTTGGAAAGTTGATCCACTAAGTGATAAATTCAGAAAGCAAGTATGTAAACCTCCTATGTAAAACAGGAGATAGTGAGTGGAAAAAAACCTTTCACCAGGTCTATCCATTTACATAGTATTGCTTTGTGGGCAGTGGTCGTTCTTTGATCAGAGAGAGAATGGGTTGGAAGAAGTGGTCTTCAGTATGCAAGTTACAGAAGAGTCTGTCATAGGAGATACAAAAATTGCTGCCATTGCTGGAAGAAATTTGTAATATTTGTAATATAGCAATTGTGAAGAGGGAAGGTTTCTCTGATACGCAGTTATGCACCATACTGGAAGTTAGAAATGTCTCAAGCTTTCCATCTTTTAAGCTTCTAAAAATCCACATTTGTAGGTTTTCTTACAATGAAGTAATCTTTTCCTTTGCTGTTTATTTGCACAAACTTTTGGCCGATAGCTTTATAACTGTGTGGACTGTGTAGTTTGCATTTAATTGTAGTGAATTGTGCTTCCCCTTGTTCTCTTCATGTTTACATGTATACTTATGTATTAATAGCAAGTGATTGCTAAACTATGGTTTCAGAAGCAATCAGTGAAAAGGGAGTTGTACTCCCAGTCTTGTAAGCAGAGCCAATATTTTCTATAAAAACCCTATGGTCTTCACGAATAAGAACTACAGATTCCACAGTTTATGCTACAAATTGACTTAGTGTGAAATAACTAATTGGCATAGTGTGAAATAACCTGAAGCTTAAAGGATTAAATTCTTTTAGGCCCTGTGAAATCCTCCTTGATTTGGAGGTGGCAGGAGGAGGAGGGAGCGGCATTAACATGTGAATGAATACTTCTAGAAGAAAATTAGGTTATTTTCTGGCAATATCATCCTGAAAGCAAGTAAAGAAAATGTTATTGTGATTACAGATTATTTTACCTTCAAACCCTTTTTAGTGGAGCATCCTTGTACTTCCTATAATCTTGTAGGCATCCTCGATGAAAAGAGGATTTTGAAATGGTATGTTTTCTATATATTTCCTTATCTGCAGCCAGTATTTGTCTACTAAGTCTATTTATTTATTTTTATAATATCCCTTTTTCTTGCTTTTCTAATAACCTTGTAGCTTGGGATTTTTTAAAATATATATTTGTATTAATCTCTCTCCTAAGTCATGTTGTTTTGTGTCTTGAATGCCATGAAAATGGAAGACATTCTTAACTTAAACAAGGATCAGAGGGTTCTTTTGTAGTTCTGCTCACTGAGAGAACAAGGAGAAAATAGGCATGAAATATGATAGATGTGCAGCTTTTATACACAAGACTTTAGAACTGAGAGTATTAATTCTCTGTGTTTAATAAAAAGTGGTTTTGTCTTGCATGAGTAAGAATTAACATTTCAAAACTGTATTCCTTTGGAGAGGATCTGCTCACATAGAAGGCCTAAATGTAAATTTGCTCTTAAATATGCACTTTGAAATGCCTGTGAATGTGCAGTAACATGTAGGTGTTTGTCAGGAAAAAAAAGTGAAGAATCTTTCTTAAAGAGGAAATACTTTCAGTGCTTTTGGGCTTTTAAAAATGTTTTTAGTTTTTTAGGGAAATGGACCTCAAACTTATTAAAAACAACTTTGTAAATTACTTAAAAGATGTGGCTTATTTTGGTCTCATCGTTACTTAGCTTTCATTTAAGTTTTATGTACTAATAGAGTTTTTAATGAAAATGGCTTTCTTTTTTCTATGATAATTTTGTAGTTTAGTAACTATGAGGGTGTTTTCCTTAGGGGGTTTGAGATCATTAGGCAGTATGAAGAATTTTCTAGTCAATTGAATGGGGAACATATGGATGGAATTTAGAATCTGTGCTTCTAATAAATTTTGGTTTATGTGTATTTTCTTAATGTGCAGATATAAGATATAAGAAAACTATACTGTCATACTCCAAATAAAATGATTGCTGAATTCTTACCTGAAATTGCGTTAAAGCTTTTGGAATGAATAGAAAACAGTTTTGTATTTTTTATTGATTTTTTAATTAATCTTCTATGCTATCAGGCTTTCTTTGCATGATTAGAAGATAAAGTGTAGGTGTAATTCGTGCACCACGCTGCAGTATAACTGACAGATAGGTATGGTTCAGTTTCCTTATGCAGAAAGGAGTCTGTAAATGAAAGAAGTTATGTGTTGCATGTTGAAGAGCATAAAAAGGATTCAGCTTGCATTGTCTGATTTTTTTCTAACCTCTCTTAATAAATGGGTGATTATCATAATGACTGGGCGCTTTTGCAAGTGACTGAGAACTCGTTTGTACTTACTTACCTGACAGTGGAGCAAAAGAATGGCAAGCAGCTTCTGCTGCCTAAAGTGAATTAGTATAACTCCTGTTTGTAATGCTGCTGTTAGAGCACGCTTAGAACAGTTCTTGTTTATAGCAGTGAGGAGTATCTATTATTAGATTTTTTTTTTCATTTGAGGTAATTTTTGAGGTCACAGATCGCAAAACAGGTCACAGATATGTTCAGCAGTGGATTAACCTACTGATAAAACTGCTGTATTAATATTTCAGACAAAGCAGATGCTCAGTATTGTAAATAAGGTTTAATTTTTCTTAACTTCTGGACATCTGTTCTTCTAGCTGAAATCTACTTAACTCATCCACTTGAAAAACTGGAAGCCATTCACTTTTCTTACAGGGTCACTACTATTGGCTAGTCAGTGCATAGGCTATATTTGTGTACAATGGGAAAAGGTGTTGTATTTAAGAAGATCATTGCTGTTATGAAATGAGTGCTAAGTATTGCATTCTGTACCTGAACCATTGTGATTTGGTACTAACATTCATGTGACATGGTCTGTATTGGTATCTAAAAATACGGTTTTTGGTTTTGAGATCACGCGGAGCTGCCTTTGACACAGTGGAGTCACAGTACTTGGACAGCTGTAATTACACAGTTACTGTTGGATTAGTGATTCAGGAGGATTTCAGTGTGCGCATAATGTGGTTTTGGGAGATACAGAAACATTCCCATACAGTAAGTGGAGTCTGCTCACCATTTTGTAGTCAAGCTCAGGAGAATATTTATTGTAGCATTTAGAGCATGTCTGGATTCACCACATTTTTGTTTGGGAATGTAGCAGAGTGAGTTTGAAATACTTTGAATTTCTGATTTTGAGAGGGGGCAGAGTACCCTAAGGCAAGAACACTTCTTTGTTATGAGGCGCCTTATACACAGTTTAGACATTTCTGTTTATGGTTTTCTTTTTCGTGTTGGAAATGTGTTTGAAGGGCTGAAGGCCAAGAATGACGTTCAGTTCTCAGTGTCTTTAGTGGTTTTTCCTCTAGGTAAAGACAAAAATATTTAAGGTGAGAAAGTGTGTTTCTTCATTTAATTACAGTTCAGGCCAGCTTTAGCTGGTGTGTGAGATCTGAGTGTTCAGGGACAGCTATTAATTATTTTCATATAGCTATATTCAGGGTATGGAATCTCTGAAGCAGATTTTTCTCGTGAAAGACAAGCTATCTTTTGCATTTAAGATAGCTACAGGCACCTTTCGCTGTCACTGCGAAGGCAGTAGGATCTCAGATTGCTAGTGATACCACGTCTACTTCATCCCCTTGGCCGTAGCCACCTTGCCTTCCACTTTAGCCTGCGGGAGAAAAAAGAACCCAGCATGATTTCATTGTGGTGCATCAGCGTCTGTGTTTTGCTATAACTCTTCCCAAGACAAAAATTTCAGTATAATAATTTCTTAATTTCCTTCTCAGTTGGTAAACTGTAATGTACTTTACTAGATTGATATTCTATCATACCATGAGGAAGTGTCTCAATAGCAAGTCTCCTTGAGTGTGGTGCTAGAAACAAAGCACTACAGCTAGATTATTGTGTCAGGTGATTATTTTTGTTCATAGATCTTCCAGAAACAATTTAAAATGACTTATCTCATTCTGAGTTATTCAAAATATTTTGGGTTTGATGTTTTGCTGCTATTATAGGAAAAACATTATGGAAGTTACAAAGGTTTGAAGTGAGTTTACGGGAAAAGACGAGTGTGATGTGCAGCTGTATTTAATTGGATGTTCCTACTACTTAGTTAAAGCAGTAATAATTTACCGGAACTTCAGATTTTAGAGTATTCATTTCTAAAACAAGGGTGTTTATGTTTCTAATGATCAATGACAATGTATATTGAAGACAAAATCTCTATAAACTACAGAGTTAGCAAGTAGGTGAGTTCAGGGTAGTCCTAGTTTACATATCTAAATAAAATTTTATTGCAGATATGTTAGAGTTATTGCACTTCATATCCTTTCTATACATCTTGCTAGCCCACATTCAGTATGAATGCAAAGTGAGTTTTATTAGTAACTTCACATGAATATTGCTTTGAACTATGCTTCCAGGTAGGTAGCTGAGAATGTGGTCATAAACTGATGGCTGTTTCTTTAATTTATTTTTTAGTCATGCTGTCCTGCTTTATTACTTCTCTTGGAATTTGACTGGCATTATTATGCTGGGGAATCAACAATAAGCAGTTAGTTGAAGTGGTTGGTAATCATGATAAAGTTAAAAAAACTAAACATGCAAATGATCCTTAAAAACAAAGCTCTAGGCTTAATTTAGGAATATAGTATTAGAGCACTTAAACTGAATTAAATATTGAATCTCTTTACTGAAGAGGAATCTATTCATAGGCACTGTTATCTGTGTACTGATGACTGCTGCAGTTGTATCATGAGCTGCTTGGGGAAAACTCTGACTCAGTTTTAAGTTTTTGCTGCTGATCTGCTTCCTTTGATAGGAAAGTTGAGCTCCTCAGTTATTAATATGAATATGATAATATTTGTTTATATGAATAAACATAAATGGTAATGCCTAATTTATTTTTTAAGTGTAGTCCAACAAAATTATAAATATGTTACTTGCAGTTTTTCTTGTTTCATGCCAATCCTTTTCTAGGATTTAGCCTAATGACATGTACAGGATTTTCTGAATTTGAAGTAATTTTTTCCCCTGGAATAAGTGCAAGAGATCTGATAAGAATCAGATGGCAGCTGCATAATAGAGTTACATGATAATGTTTCTGAGAAACAGTAGTTACTGGCCATAAGCCTGGCTGTATGCAAAAATGTGTGTTGATTTTGTATTGTGACATCACACAGATTTCAGAGATTGGGCTTTGAGAGGCATACAATAGTTGTAATTGTGAAAGAAAGCTTGATAAGACAGTTCAGTGAACAAAGCGAATGTTAGATAAATGGATATTTGATTTAATCATGGTTACAATAAAATACATCTCTAATTCTGTTTCAGTAATATAAATAACTAAAGAAGATTTTTCCTTTTGAAATAGATCTAATTATTTTATTACTATTTCTTCTTTTTGCAAACATATTCTTATATTTGTAAGTAAGAGATGTAGTCTAAGTGTTGTGGTGATATAGTGTCTCATTCTGTGTTTAGAGTTTTATAATTCGTGGCTGATCATGATTTCAGTGGCATTCAGGTGCTGTGTTTCCAGAGACTTTGTGACCCTCTGTGTGTGCTGCTTTGGCTCAAGTCAGAACACACTACTGTGAGTTTAATAATCGCTTCCTTTGAGAGGATTCAAACCAGATTCCATAGAATAACTAGGGAATATTTGTGTTTGTGGCAATTTGTTAATTGTATCCTTGACAAGAGTACTAGTATGAATGTCCTGTGAAAGACAACTGTTACTGTAAATCTTCCAACTAGTTTAAGGTATTTTTGGCTTATGTCCAATGAATTGCCACATATGAAAATTAAGACTGCAAATAAAAGGCAGTGTGATATAAGAAGCTGAATACATGATACCATGATCTGCAAGAGCAGTGTTGTGTATTTTATTGACATTTGTGTCTGATTGAACAGATTCTAAGCAATAGGATATAATGCAGATACCATCAGTCTGCTTCTTGATTCGTTTAGAGAAAGCTCTAAAAGGAAATTGGTGTTACAAGAAACTGAAAAACACTGAAAAGCTACTTACTAGCTTAATAGCTTTACAAATTTACGTTGTATTGTATAGAGACATTTTGCTAAGATAAAGCTCAAAATTAAGTCAGTCATAGATGAGGTTAAATGCAAGTGGAATTGCCATTGACCTGTGGGTTACATATTCCTTTGGCTGTCTCTGCTGCCTGTTTATCAAATTAGTTTTTTTTTTCCTGAATGAGGACACACACCTAAAATAATTGAAGCTATGACATAATATCAGTGTCAAAGCAGATAAATGGAATTTTTTCCTTAAGATACAAATATGTTTGTGCTAATCATGTATATTGCTAGTGATAACTGAACATGCAGTCTCAAGCTTAAGTCAGGTTTCATGATGAAGTTCTTCAAGAAGACAACCAAGATGGATAATGGTCCAAAGCAGAAATAGCTTATTATTTTCTTTGTTTTAAAGAGATTTGGCAGATACAGTTGAATCTACTAGTCATGTTTTCTTTATTCTGATACTTTTTTTGTCCTTTCATCATTGTAGAGGAAGTCAGATATGTCAGCTTTAAAAACTTTCTGGACATCATGCACATGGTGGACTAAAGTATTTGAAAATTAAAGAGTGTAATCCATAAATTCACATAATTGTTTTAGGGGGCTCTCTTTGCACCCCTGCCCTTCCCACCTCACCTTCTCAGTGGATAGTCAAGTACTTTTTGAATGTTGGGACTTGGTTTTGGAGATCAGAGGTGTACAGCAGTAATGTTTTAGGTGGCTAATGAAAGCTAACTTTTATAGAAGAAATGGAATCCAAGTGATGTTCGAATAGTTAATTTCCAAGTGAAGACTTCTTTGATTTTTTTCAAGAGTAAAATAGGGTTGAAATCATACTGGCTTAACATGGATTTACAAATTTATGACAGGGGAGTTACCTAAGTATTGTAGATTACCTTAGTCAATTGAGCCCATTCAAATGAAAGTGTTTCTTACTTGTCAACAAGTATAAATATCTAGGGATAGGGAAATATAACTTGTACCTTAAAAAATCGTTCTATTTTGAGAGTTTTAAACCTAGAAAGGAAAGATGTTTAAGTGTTAAAGTAACTTAGGGGGGAGTCTGTGAATCTACTTTTTTGGCCACGAGAAAGTTTCCTTTTTGATGGATGATGAGGAAGTTATATGTAACTTTCAGTGACATTTATGTGACAATCATTAAATTCTGCTTGTAACTGGGAAGGGGTACTACTTTTTAAAAAGGATTTTTAAGAATGGGGAGAAGACCTGTCAAGGTACTAGAAAGGATTGAATGGTAATCAAATTAAATGTTAATCAAGAAACCGAAGACCAGTGGCTTCTTTAAATTCACTGCAAGACAACTGAGATGCGTCTTAAAAGCTCAACGTATTTCCTTCTTTTGTTCTTCAGTGGTTTGAGCTAGAGTAATTCAAAATGGAAATAAAATACCTCCTCTTAATGGGTAATTAGCAGTGGAATATCTTATCAATAAAATAGGGATTTCTTAAATTTCTAAAAATCAGAGTTTCTTTGTTTTTAGCTTAACCACTATCTCTTAAAGATTTATCTAAGAGAGCTTGCATTATCTGTCTGTAGTGAGAGAAAAAGCCTCATATATGTTTTTATTAGTAGCATGTTACTTTCTGACTTCTGGAGGTTTAGAGATGTGGAGAAAGAATGTAAGTAGCAGAGTGACACCTGCTTATTGCTTTTAAGCAAAAGTACTAAGAGTGCTTTGATTAAGAACCAAAGCCCCTAACTTCTACTACTTTGAACTGTTAATATCAAATTATTTTATCAACATGGGTACTTTTAGACAGGATATGCTCCATATGCACTGCAGAGGTTTTTAAATGTTTAACACAGTTTTGGGACATTTTGGAATTCTCATCTAATCAGAGGATCAAGTGTTTTAGGTATCTTTCTGATAATTCAGGATGATATTTTTAAATTGAAGAACACTGTCTCATACCTTATTCTGATGCAGGATGTAATATGATCAGTACTTCTTCATTAATAGCAATAAGCTCTCCTGTGAAGTCTTTCTGAAGTGGGTACGATTATGCATTTTTAGTATATTAGTATGGAGATGAGTGTGATGATACATATTGAAAAGCAAAGTGTAGCTCAAGTCTTCTGAAAACTGAACAGCTGGATTTTTAGGGGTTTTTCTTTAAATATTTTGACTTGTAGGAAAAGAGATTAGTGAAAAACCTCTTTAAAATGGTGCTTTGAGTTGATGTTAATTTTGCTAAAACAGTAATTGTTATATAATTTTTTACCCAAAGCTGTAGTCAGTACAATTACAAATTTGTGCCCTTGGTGTATCTATAGTAAGGTATGAAAAATTGAAGGCTTTATGTAGAAAACACTTAGAATTAGGGTTACATTCTCTACAGAGGATGAAGTTGAAGTCCAGAGTTTCATTAAGGTGTTCTGATAACAGGTTTGGTACTTCTGTGTAGTGCATTATTGAAAGATTGGACACTGTAGAAAAAGCTCACATGAAAAGAACACATTTTCAGAGTATTAAATATTTGGAATAAATTAAACAGAGGATGTGTACTAAAGAACAAAACCCCAAAGATCTGGAATAACTCACTTCCCTAAGCAAACAAAATTTATTCTGCTGAATGAGGAAGATGTTCTGTGCATGTGAAAAAGTACAACATACGTAAAAGCAATTGTATCAAGTTATTTTTTGTTAAATAGACACACAATGCATATCCTACAAAAAGGTGGAAGTAAAATTGGATCATAAGGCTTTAACTATTTATATTTTCAAAATCTGGATTGCCTGTGTTCCTAAGGAAGGTGTTCATTTAAAACTATAAAGTCCAGACTGAATGTATCATTAAACTCATGGGTTCATTAATCTCTTCTTGATTTTTTTTAAATGATTTCTCTAGATAATAAGGTGCTTTTATTCCTAAAGGTTGGAATAGCCTTAATTTAAAAAAGTTTAATTTAAATATATTTTTTTGTGCAAGAGCTTATTTAAAGCCTTCATAGCATTTCACAACCGTGTTTCAATTTATGGTTACAAGACTAATAGAGAGGTTCTGATTTTAACTTTTTATACAAATCTCGATATCTTTCACAAGTCAAATATGTAATAGTACCCTTTTCATTAAAATTTTTGTGACTATCTTCAATATTCCTGTTGTGTCTTTTACCTGTAGTTTTTATGAGGTTTATTTTTGTTTCTATGTGAAAAATGTATTTTTAAGTTATGATCAACTTGAAATTGGGTAGGAATTATACTGCTATGTACCTTAATCTTAATTAACCCCTTATAATTACTTTGTATTTTCATTTTACAGATGGAATACCTCAGGTTTATTATTTTGGCCCATGTGGCAAATATAATGCTATGGTGCTAGAACTACTTGGACCTAGTCTGGAAGATTTATTTGACTTGTGTGGTAGGACATTTTCTCTTAAAACCGTTCTTATGATAGCCATACAGTTGGTAAGTAGAATAGATGTTAATTTGAGTGTTCACTAGAATAACTATATCAGTCTTCAATGGATTAAATGCTTACTTCACTTAGGAGATTTGTATTTCAGTTTTAAATTGATTATGGTGGTATTTGAAATTCTTGTCATACAGTTTAAGCAGGAATACTCTTAGATTACTTTCATTTACTTTGTTCCAGTTTTTCAAGTCAGTGAATGTAATTACTTGTGTCTTATGAGTTTTTATCACAATCTAAAATAATGAATTTTGATACACTCGTTCAAAAAAGAAAACCTTAAAGAAATAAAAGTAATTTTAGCCCACACAAGCAGTTGTATTATGAGACTTCTAAATAGCATAAGTATTTTTTTTCCTGGGCATTCTTATAAGAAAGCAAACAAACAAATGAAACATTTTCCAAATTCTTCTAGAAATTGTAGCATAAAATTATTAAATGAAGAATTATTCTGTTTTTTGATGATTCCTTATTTGGTTCTGACTTGAGGGTGGGTGGAAGTGGAAAGAAGGACAATTAAGGCTGTACATATTTACCAGATTTCCACCTCCCTAAACAGTGATATTTTTACCTGTAATGGTTAAAAATAGCTGTTTAAAACATGATTGTAGTTGTATAACAGACTCCAACTACAGATGTACAGACATACAGACACATAGAACTTATGTATAGCCAAGGTCTTTTTGTTAAATGCTCAAGTTCTCACAAGTCCAGAGATCAGCTTTATTTAATACTTCCTGTTCTTTTTCTGAATGTGGAAATTTTGATAGAAAGCAGTCCAGCTAGAATGAGCTGGCACAGTGATGAACTTTCAGTACTTCTCTCAGTTATATCTTTAATATGTAATAGATCAGACTTTGCTGCTTACTGCTTGGTGACATAATTTCTGGTTTTACTTTTCATGTACACAAAACATACTTGTGCCAGCTGTTTTGAGAGGCAAAAACATCTGTCGTGTGCAAGATTCATGACTAATGTCCAGTGTGAAAGTTTCCAATACAACAACTGATGTATCTGCTTTGGAAAAGTGTACAATTTTCATTGACTTTAACTGGGAGATACTTCATTAAGACAATATTGCTTTGGTCTTAAGATATTAAGAGGGGTGATATTAGGAGGGGTGATTTCTTCTATGTATAAAGCCAATATAAGATATTTAGCATCTGACACATTTTAATGTGGCAATCTGAGCTTAAATTTAACTTCCTTGTCTATTTTTTTTTTCTTTTATTGAAGATTTCTCGTATGGAATATGTCCATTCAAAGAACTTGATATACAGAGATGTAAAACCGGAGAACTTCTTGATAGGACGACCTGGAAACAAAACCCAGCAAATTATTCACATTATAGACTTTGGTTTAGCTAAGGAGTACGTAGATCCAGAAACAAAGAAGCACATACCATATCGAGAACACAAGAGCCTTACAGGAACAGCTAGATACATGAGTATAAATACACATTTAGGCAAAGGTACGTGTGCTTTTGAAGTACAGAAACAGCTGTGATTTGTCATAAACCATCTTGCTTTCAAGTAGAAGTTTTTGTCAGTCTGTAGTCATTAAGAACTACAAATTTTGTGTATTGTGCAAAATAGTTTGGCCTTATGGAAATACTGTTTATGGGAATAATCTTTTTTGAATTGCTAATCATCTTGATCATGTCTTGGGCATTGTCCTCTTTGTTAGCTTTCCTTAAAAGAAAGATGTGGTGTATCTTTTTGTAGCATAATACCTTCACATTATAAGTATACCATGGCAGGGTGAAGTGTCCAGGAAATAGGTGTGCTTATTAAATACACAAAAGTCAATAGGTTGCAATAGCATGGATTTTCATTGCTTCTTTGCTTTTTTGATCTCTTTGAAATGCACCATAAAGTAATAAAACAGCTTAGAGATAATGCTGATTTCTTGATTTTTTAATTTTTTTTTTTTTTTAGTGCTTACACTGTTAATAAGGCATTGCCAGAGTCATTAAAGGTTATGCCAGCAAGCTAAAGTAATTACAGGATGTCTATAAATATAAAAGTTGTTTTTATTGAATGAATAAATTCACCTTGAGGAAGGTATGAGTACTTAGATCTTTGTTTATTACAGCTATAGAGAGGTTTTCTAGTGAAATCAGTTAGTTAGACCCCTTTGAATTTGTGTAAGACAGTTGTTTATCACTGCATGGTAATCACTAATTAGGTTATGCTTTGAATTGATCATAAAAACATTGCACAATTCTTACAGTTTAACGGTAAGCATAACTGTTAAAACGCAAATGAAAAACCATTCACATTTCTCAGACAGGAATAAGGTGCTTTATCAATAAAGCAGAGCCAGGAATCACTTAGGTTGGAACACACCCTCAAAGTCATCAAGACCAACTGTTAATCCAGCACTGCCAAATCCACCACTAAAGCATGTCCCTAAGTGCCACATCTACAAGGCTTTTGAGATACCTCTGGAAGTGATGACTCAGTCACTTCCCTGGGCAGCCTGTTCCAATTTTTGAGAACCCTTTTGGTGAAGCAAATGTTCCCAATATCCAATGTAAACTTTCCTATGGCAAACATGAGGCTTTTTCCTCTTGTCCTGTTCCTTGGGAGAAGAAGCCAATGTGGCTACACTCTCTTTTCAGGGAGTTGTAGAGAGTGATAAGCTCTCCTCCAGACCTCCTTCTCTGAACACCCTCAGCTCCATCAGCTGCTCCTCATAGGATCTGTGCTCCAGACCCTTCACCAGCTTTGTTGCTCTTTAGTGCAACAAAGTGCAGCACCTCAAGTGTAGGGTTTTAGCTTCCTAAATCTAACTTTTGGAACTCAGGTTCTTCAGATCAAAGAAGCGTCCACTATATTTTTCAGGTGTAAATGGTGATGTCAGTGTAAGGTGACTGTTACACTTTTGACACTGGGCTCTCATCTCCACTAGCAGAATATACTTCTGATTATTACAGCATTTTCAACAGTGGCACAACCCCTTTTAAAATCAAATAAACTTTTTACTCCTCCTTAAATAAATGATTGCCCCCAAACCTTTTAAGAAAAATAAACCAAAATGTAAAACTGATAATTACTTGAAAAGCAAACTGAATTTTGATTACATGTCTGATATTTACACAGGATGTGTTTATTTTTGTCTAATGGTAACTTATTTAATTGTAGAATGGTTTTGGTTGGAAAGGACCTTAAAGATCATCAGTTCTGAGTCTGTTGCCATAGGCTGGAACCCAGGTTTCTCAAAGCGTCATGCAAATTTGCCTTGGACAGTTCCAGAGATGAGACATCCACAGCTTCTCTGTGCAAGGTGTTTCAGTGTCTTGCTACTCTCACACTGAGGAGTTTCTCCTGAATATTTAATCTAAACTTACTATCTTTCAGTATGAAACTGCTAGTCCTTGTTGTGTCACTTGTAAAAACCTCCTGAATAGCTTTCTTGCAGGCTCCTTTTTGGTACTGGAAGGAGCTGTAATGTCTTCCTGAAGCTTTTTTTTCTCCAGGCTGAACAGCAGCAACTCTCAGACTGCTTTCATGGGAGGGACACTGCCTGAACATATTCATGGACTTGCTTGGTCAGGTCCATGTCCTTGGTATCTTGGGGACCCCAGAGCTGGATGCTGCACTGCAGGTGGGGTCTCACCAGAGCAGATGTGTAGAATCCCCTCCCTCACTCTACTGGCTACACTGTTCTGGATGCAGCCCAGGACGTGTTTGGCTTTCTAGGCTGTGAGTGTACATTGTGGGGTCATGTCCCACCTCTTATCCACCAGCATGTGGAAATCCTTCTCAGGGCTGCTCTCCATTCTCTGTCCAGCCTGTATTTGTGCTTGAATTGCCCTAACTTAGGTGCAGGTCTTTGCACTTCTCGTCATGTTCACACAGGCCCACCTCCCAGGCCTGTCCAAGTCCCTCTGTGGCATCCCTTCCCTCAAGGGGAAGGTGCTGTTGACAGCACCACATGGCCAGATGTTCTTGGCAGACTTGCTGAGGGTGCTCTTGATCCCACTGTCCATGACACCTGCTAAGGTGTTACCCCACAGTAGTCCCAGTACATCCCCTAAGGAACTAGTGTCCACTTGGATAGGGAGTTCTTGACTATGATTTACAGTATGACCACTCAGCTAATTTCTTATCCATTTGTTTCGTCTGTCAAATCAGTGTCTCTCCAGTTCAGAGACAAGGATATCGTGTGTTACAGTGTCAGATGCTTAGCATATATCCAGGTAGATGATGTTGGTTGCTCTTCCATGCACTAACATGTAGTTGTGTTGAAGGCCTCCAAACTTGTCAGGCATGATTTGCCCCTGCTGAAGCCATGTTGACCATCATCAGTCACCTCCTTATTTTCCATGTCCCTCAGTATAGTTACCACAAGGATCTGCAGTGTGATCTTGCTGGGCCCTTGGTGAGACTAACAGGCCTATAGTTCCTCATACCTTCCTTTTCTTCCATTTGTAATAATGGGGGTTATCTTTCTCCTCTTTTAGGCTATGGAATCTTTACTGGGCTGTAATGACTTCTCAGATGTAGTGGATGTAATGGCTGTTGTCTTTGCCTAGACTCCCTAAAGACTCGTAGATGCATCTCAGCAGGTCCCATGGACCTGTGCACCTTCAAGTTCCTTAGATGGGCTCCAACTTGATCTACAGTGTTCTTCATTCTGTCAGTCCCTGCCCTTTTCTTCTTGTGACGTGAGTAATGTGACTGGAATACATACCAGGGAAGATGGGGGCAAAAAAGTAATTTAATGTTCCCCAGGAACCAATCTAAACTTTCCTGTGGTGCAATGTAATTTTTTTGCTTCAGCTTTCTCCATATCCCAGGTCTCCTGTTTCCTTCTTAAGAGGTCATGCATTTTTTCTAGTTTTCCTTTTGTCACCATCTTACTTATAGAATCTCTTCTTGTTGCCCTTGACATTCCCGGCCACATTTAATCCTATCAGGGCTTTAGCTTTCTTAAGCTGATCTCTAGCTGCTCAGACAGTTTCTCTGTGTACCTCCTAGACTACCTGTCCTTGTTTCCCCTCTTTATATGCTTCCTTTTTTTACTTTGGATTCATCCAGGAGCTCGCTGCTTATCCATGCAGGCCTCCTGATGGTTTTTGCTTGACTTCGTTGGAAGGCATTGCTCCTGGGCTTGAAGGAATTCATGCTTCAATACTATTGACCAGCTTTCTTAGGACCCTGCTTCCCTGCCAAGCTTTATCTCATAGTACTCTGCCAAGCAGATCCCTGAAGAGGCCAAGATGCATCTGCTGAAATTCATGATACTGGGTTTGCTTTGCTCCCTTCTCACTACCTTTAGGATCTCAAATGCTAGCATTTCATGACCACTGTAGCCAAGGCTGCCCTTGAGCTTCTCCTTCCCCACCAGCCTCTCCTTGTTGGTGAGAACAAGCTCCAGCATGGCACATCCACCTTTTTATGTTCTCTGTCTTGGAGAAGGAAGCTATCATCAAGGATACCTTACTGGATTGCTGATGCTGTCTTGTCACTCCAGGAGATACCGGAGTGGTTGAGGTTCCCCTGTGAGGACCAGCATTTGTGAACATATGGTGGTTCCTGTATATTGGTATACAACTGTTACGAATGAGTGTTTGAGATCACTTAAAAAATCATCAGCAAGGGTGTCAGTAAAACCCTGATGTAATATTAAGCAATGACAAAGTTCTTTGCAAGATTCACTCTGATACTTACTAGTCAGTTACACCAAGGAAAAAGAGAAAATCCAAACCACTACTAAAATCCAGAAATGAACTGTCTAGGGCTGTGTGTGTTTAGGTGCATGTGACAAGTGGCAAAAGGACAGTGAGGGCAGGCATAAAAAAGAATGCAGTCTAAAAGTTTAACAGCACTCAAAAGTATTTAACCTTAACTTACACCTTTACTTAAACCTTAAACTTAACAATTCAACATAGGAATTAACACTCAACAACATTTAACCTATCTTATAACCTGACCTTACTTACAAGCCTAACTTGGATATCCAAGGTACCTGAACATCTGAGAGAGCAGCATTTCTCCCAGATGTGCCGTAGCATATGTGTATGTTTATGCATGCAGGCAGTCAGTGCAAAGTGCCTGTCAAAAAATTCCCCTCAGAGGCAGTGAAATACTCACTCTGGGTGCTTTTGCATCTCTTCATTGTGCAAAGATTTGAGCCTTGAGGAGTGAGGTGTTGACCTATAATTCATTTTTGTTCAGCAGTCATCTGAATACAGCAAACTTGGGAGTTTGTGGGTTCTGAGAGGCCCAGCTCAGAGAGAGGTTGCTGGTCTCAGCTGCTGTGGTCCAGAAGAATTCAAAGGTTCTCATTTTAGACCACTGTTTTATACGGTCACAAGAGAGAGGGCTTTAGTCATAATAATGTTTCATCCTGGCCACAGTGTGAGTTGGCACACAGTTGAAAGTGTGAGAACAGGGATATTATGCTATGCAAGCAAGAAAAATAGTTTCCAAGACTGTTCATAAAGAAAGCATGAGCTTGTTGGGCAGCAGGGACTCCTGGGAACAAAGGGTTTCTGATATACTCAAGAGAAGCTGAGCCCAGGTGCTGTTTGTCAAGCTGAGACTGAAGGAGCCTTTTTTCAGATAACACTGCCCTAGAAGGGGTGAGGGAGGGATGCACCACCACAAGGACTCAGCTGCTCAGTCTTCCTGGCTGGAGTGCCTGTGGCCACCTAACTCTGCCCTCCTCTTAATTGTTCCCCAATGGCTCTCAGTCAGCTCCTCATCCATCCCCAGACAAAACTCCATGCACTCAGCTGGCTGTTGCCATGGAGGATAACATTACCTCCTGGTCTCCCTTGCCTCTCCTTCCAAAAGAGTCTGAATCGTTCCATTCCAACAATTTTTTTAATGTTCTGTGATATGTAGTATATTTTTTTAATTTATGCAGTGGGATATACAGAGTGCTGAAGGTCCTCAAATTCTGTGTTTACAGAGACAGTGGCATATAGGATACAGTTATAGACTCAACTCTCAAAATAAAAGTGGTAATAAGACAATTTTTAGGGTGGTATTTTTAGTGTGTAGATAATTTCCTGAGTTGCTTGAATGGTCTTACAGCTGACCCTTGTAAAGAAATGTTTTCAGTAAAGAGGGAGGATGTCAGGTTCACATTCTCTTATAAGTTATTTTTGAATATGTCTCTGTTGACCTGTAACTTTATCTGTTAATGTGTATGAGTAAGGAAGGATGTTGTCCTTTAAATAAAAAGTGCATTTTAGGACCCATAGTATATGAAATTGTCATAACAAATGCGTAGCTGCTAGAAAGGCTCTAAATGTGTAATCAAAACTTGGTCAAAATCACCAAAACCCACTCTTTAAAGCTGTATAGGAAATACATAGTTACTGGACATCCTATAGTCAATAATCTTTTGTTTCAGAAGAGACATTTGATCAAGGATTTCTGGTAGTTTTGTGCCAAGTTGGGAGTGTGCATATGGAATAGAAGGTATTTTGTCTATGGGAAGAATAACGTGGCTTTATTCAGAGAGCTATTTGAAGGATATACAAATACTCTGCAGCCCTTACTAGCACGTCGTTGGTGCCCTACCTTTCAATAAGATAATTTCTTTTAGGGGTAAAATTACTCTGCTTCTGCTCCAGTTCACTTCCTTTTCAGGAGGGCAAAGTGAGATTACAGGGAGTGTAGATTCTGACTGGGAGGTTAATGAAGAGAAAGATCTGCATCTGTAAAAGTTCTGCAAATTTCTGTGTTTGCTGGATATGTAAATTGGTAATTATTTTGGGATTTCCCTAAATTCAGAAGAACAGCGTATTAAAGTGTTATCAAAGTTATTTGACTACAGAAAGCATAATCACATGGAGTCATAACTTAGTGTAATCTAGCCATCATAATGCTCTCTAAGGAACTACCCATGTCCTTGATTGTATTAGTCTTTTTGTGATAGTGCTTAATTATTGCAGAGGCAGAGGTTAGTTATCATACAATGGATACTTGAAACTCTTCTGGGCATGAAGCAAGTCTGCTCTTAATATGAATAGAAAGGCCAAATGAAGCCAATTTCTTTAAACAAGTACTTATCCTCAACAAAACTAGGAAAATGTCATTCTTAGCTTTAGTACATGTACTCTCTTGTCAGAGCTATTATAGGTTCTAGATTAAGAATCAGTTTTGCAGAGGCCAGACTCCTTTGTAATCTAAACCATCCCCAAATAATTCTACAGTTGATCAATTTTAATTAACTTCTTACTGCAAGAACAATGAACATTTGGTCCTAACATTTCATTAAATCCTAAAGTTTACTAAATCATGAAGTTTTTCCAGTAGCTCAAGAAAAAAAATTCTTCTGCATTTTTGAGAATTTTTTTCAGCCAGATAATTTGCTTAAAGTGCTGTTGAGATGAATATACCTGCAGTCTGCGTCTGCTTTTTTTCTGAGTTTAGCTGTGTTCATAAGGCTGTCTGTAGTACATAAGAATGCCCCCATATGCTCAGTTTGGTTTCAAGTACTTTATACCTAAAAATTATTTTTATGTAATTTGGAAGCTAGTCTTCTAAATATAATGTAAATTTACACAGATGGAAGTTTCTAATAATATTTGGATTTTGTTTCAGAGCAAAGTAGAAGAGATGATTTGGAAGCATTGGGTCATATGTTTATGTATTTTCTCAGAGGAAGTCTTCCCTGGCAAGGTTTAAAGGTAGTGAGTTTTGCTATCTGCCTCTGTCCCGTTTTCAGATCATCAGCTTTTATTGACATGTTTTATTGACATGTTTGGAATATGTGTCTGCAAGCTGTATAACTTCAGAAGCTTGTTTGTTCTTCTGTCATAGGCAGATACATTAAAGGAACGTTACCAGAAAATTGGAGACACTAAACGAGCAACTCCTATAGAAGTATTGTGTGAAAACTTCCCAGGTAATGTCTGCTGTTAATAAAAATGTTATGTCTTGATTTATAAAATGAAGCTGGCATAGGTAATTGCTGGGGTGTAAAATTACAGTATGTGTAATAGATCACAGTATCTTAGAACGGGTCAGGTTGGAAGGGACCACAGCTGGTCATGGGGTCCAATCTCCCTGCTCAAGCAGAGCCATCCCAGGACATGTGGCACAGGATTGTGTCCAGGTAGTTCTTGAATATCTACAGTGAAGGAGATTGCAGAACCTCTCTGGGTAACCAGTTCCAGTACTCAGTCACCTGCACAGTAAAGGAGCTGTTCCTCGAGTTTGGGTGGCACTTCTGTGCCTCAGTGTCTGCCCATTGCCTCTCCTGCTCTTGCTGGGCACTGCTGAGCAGAGCCTGGATTCATCCTATTGACAACCACCCGTTAGATATTTATATGTATTAATCAGGCCCCCTCTCAGTTGCCGCTTTTTAAGTCTGAACAGGCCCAGCTCCCTCAACCTTTCCTCATATAAAAATTCTCCAGTCCCTTCATCAACTCAGTAGCCCTTTGCTGGACCCAGTCCAGGAGCTCCACATCTCTCTTGTACTGAGGAACTCAGAACTGAGCATAGCCACTGAGTAGAGGGAAAAGATCACCTCCCTTGACCTGCTCTTCATAATGCACCCCTGGATTCCATCAGCCTTCTTGGCCCCCAGGGTATGCAGCTGGCTCTGGAGAGCTTGTTGTCCACCAGGACTCCCAGCTCCTTCTCCACAGAGCTGCTTTCTAGCAGGTCAGCCTCCAACCTGTGCTGCTGCACTGGATTATTTTTCCCCAGCTGCAGGACCCTGCACTTGCCTTGGCTGAATTTCAGACGGTTCCTCTGTGCCCATCTCTCCAGGCTGCTGAGGTCCCTCTGAAGGGCTGCACAGCCCTCTGGGCTATCGGCCACTGCTCCCAGCTCTGTGTTGTCAGTGAAATTGCTGAGGAGGCCTCTGCCCTTTTGTCTGAATCATTGATGGATAAGTTAAACAATACTGGGCCCAGACAGAAGAATTATCCTTTGAAGCAGCAGTAAGCTAATGCTGTTGTTCTTCAAATATAGATTCTTGTAAAGGAAACATTAAAAAAATACTTTATGTGTACTTACGCTGATCAACTAGTCTGCACTTGTATCTTCACACTGAAAATTTTGCAAGCCTTTTCACCTGAAATCTGGTATCATAGCTCTATATTAAAAACAAGCTGTGTTAGAAACAGCTTGAACTAATATTTAAAATAACTTAGAAGTTTCAGGTGTCACTTCTAGGTCTCTAGAACTACAAGGAGAATCAATGAGGTGTTGGAAAATTGGACAGAAGGAATTAGGATGTTTTTTAAAAGTTGTAATAAAGTGCTTGGAACAGGGGACATGTATGGGCATGATTTTTCCAAAATATAAATGAATGCCTTGCAAGGTAATCAAAATATCATTGATAGGCAAAGTGGACTTGCTGAGAGTAGCTCATTACTAATGAAAGGAAATTCTGTCCAGAGTAGGTCTTGGGGACACAAAACTGATGCTTTATGTGGCATACCCCTTTCTTTGCCTATTCTTAGTCTTGTCTCTGTAAAATTGGTTGGAAAGAAAGAAGAAAGTAGAGGCATTTCTCTCCACACAGTTTTGCACATAGTGCATTAGAATTATAACATTGAATAGAAGATCTCAACAGGTAACATGAAGGAAAAATTAGTGGGGTGTTACTTGCTAGGATATGTGTGGAATATGGTAGTATATCTCAGAATATGGTGGCATTTCAAAGAACATCATTAAGTAACTTTTCTTTCTGGTAATTCATGGTGAACAACTGTTCAGGTTTTATGGTGAGAAGTACAAGTTGCTTTAAAATTAAATAAGGTGGTGGGGATTTTTTTGAGATCCGTTAAAACAGATAATGGCATATGTATATATTTCTTATTTTTCTAGAGGAAATGGCTACTTACCTACGTTATGTAAGAAGGTTAGATTTTTTTGAAAAGCCAGACTACGACTACTTAAGAAAGCTCTTCACAGACTTACTTGATCGGAAAGGTTATATGTTTGATTATGAATACGACTGGATTGGCAAACAGTTGGTGAGTACAGTTCAGCTGTCAGTAATATAATGGGGTTTTTTGTGATCAGTTCTGAGTTTCATTAAGGCATGTGCTTCTCAAGGCTGCTAGTAGAGCTTTGAGCAGCTGCTATTGTAAGCCCATCTGCAGATGCATGTTCTAGCATTATCTTTTGGCTGAAGTGCTTCATATTCATTCTCTTTCCAAATGTGCTGTTATTATCAAAGTACACCTCTGCTCAATCCAAAATGAGGTGGTAGAAATTTGGATTCTTTTTTGAAGGAACCTAAAATTTTGCAAGTAATTGTCATTATTGCATGAAGTTTTTTTTTGTTCCCAGTATTTTTAAAATGCAGAGCTATACATCCGCATAAGAGGTATACTCTAGATATTTATCAGTTCACTATGATAAAATATTGCATAGTTCATTGAATATTTCATTGTGGTGCCTCTAAGGTTTCAGGAAACACTCTTGGTATAATTTAGGAAATTGTAGTGGATGGGGTTTACTTCAGCTACTCAAATTTTTTCATTTCTTTTTATTATTTCTATTATGTAGGGAAGGGAGGGCTAATATGTTTATATTTGACCAGTTTCAGATTATGCACTTCACCCTTCTCTGTGTGATTCTGAAAGAAAGGTAGCATTTGTTTTATTGCAAAATGTATTTTTCGGTGTTTAGCATTAAAAGTTGCTTTAAGGTTTTGATAGATTTCATCAGAATGTCAAAACTGCTAACTGCAGAAAGTATCAGCCTAAAGTCTTTCAGAAAATTAATGTATAATACTTAGAATTGCTACTTCAATACATTCTGTAAGTAATAGTTTCCTTTATTTCCCATTGTTATTAGTAAATATCTAGTGAAGCTTCTACTTTAATCTGGTAATTTTTGTGTTATTTGAAGCTGTCAGATTTAAATATTATTTTCTATTATAAACCAGTAACTTTTGGTGAGACTTAGAAATTTATTTTTTTTACCAGTTGCTACATATTGTTTATATTTGTAGCCTACTCCAGTGGGTTCAATACATTCAGACCCTGCAATGTCTTCAAACAGAGAAGCATATCAGCACAGAGACAGAATGCAACAATCCAAAAATCAGGTAAACTGCTCATCTAAGATTATCAGCATTACTATGCCTTTTGTCTAATGATTTGTGCTATGTTTTTATTAGAACTTGAAAATAAAAGTGACTCTAGGTGTTTTTTTGTTTTCACTTTAAGTAGATCTTTGTTAAAGTTTACATATGTAGAGATACATAAATATCTCCTAAAAGCTTGCTTGTTTGAAGCTGTGATATAGTGTAGTGAATCTGTAGTGAATTTTCTCTCTACTCACACTTCGGTATTCGCTGTCTCTGCTCCATACACTCTTTCCACTCTTTCCATTCTGACATTTATGTATAACATTTTCACTTTTTTTTAAACCAGGGTAATGACTTAGGTGGTAACAATGTTAGGAATTCAGAGCTGTGTCAGTTTACCGAAGCAAAATTGGAGGGTTATTTTAGTGTGCTTTTTCTTACTAAGAATTTTGAGGTTTAGCTACTTCAGCTCTGTATGAAAATATTTATGAAGGCACGTGTAAGTATGTTGATAATGTTGAAGTGCATTCTATATAGGGATTGAATGTGTAGCACTTCTGTACTTCTTAAAAATATGACAGTTAATGCGCGAATTGTTTGTTTTAAAATTTTTTTCTTCTTTTGCATAAATCCTGATGCATTCAAAAATGTTAGTCAACAGACCATAGGGCAGCTTGGGACTCACAGCAAACCAATCCACATCATTTGAGGGCTCACCTGGCATCTGACAGACATGGTGGCTCTGTACAGGTATTTTCTGCTTCATTGCATGACCTAATTCAGTTGTTTTGCCTTACATAATACTACTTTCCTGTAATGTATCAGATGATTCATGTTTTCATATTGAGATTGCTTATCAGTGATGTTCAGAATGCTGCTATTATTTATTGTTTCACAGTTCAGTTGCCAAACTGAAAACAGGTGCTGAAACAATGGAACTTTTTGTTGATGGAATATTTCTTGCATGTTTCTTAGTTAAAGTCAAAAATAAAACAGTTGAGCTGTCTTTTTTACAGAATATATACTTAGCTCAGTGAAAACAACTGAAGTTTAGACTTTAAATGTGTTAATTGTATTAGCAACTGAAACCCAATATTCACTGAATTATGTTGTTCAAGCTGTGGTTTTTGTTCCTTAAGTAAACATCAAATTAAAATGTTACTTAGTGATGTTTTCTTAAACTTCACTCCATTATTCGAATAGTAATTTACTAGAAAAAGGTTCCCAGGGCAGCGCCTCACACATCTCAGTGAAAAAATCTGTAGAAACCAAAAGTTTTTCCTATATTATTAGTTTATTTCATCTTCAAAGAGCTATTTTCCTGGTTTGTTTTCAATTTTTAAAACTAATTTTTGAAATTTTTGATGTCTTATTCTTTGAATATATATAGGTGTGAAATAGTTGGAGTAATGTGTGAGGAATTAATACCAGGAGATTCAAAATGCCAACTGTGAAGTCTACATGAGATTTTGAGCTTTGAGGCCAAAATGAAAATGGTTCAGCTTTGTGAAGTCTTATCTGGGCAGGGGTTGTGTGTGGAAATTGTTGCTGCATTTTTTATTATGACCATCTAAGTTACATTCGTTTCTTCTGAAGTTTTTGATTTGGAAAAAAGATTGTCATGGCCTGAAGAAAGAATGAAAAGTTCAGGATACGGAAAACAAGGCTGCAGTTCTGTCAGTGTAATAACATTCTCTAAATTTTGTTACTTTAGAAACAGCTGTCATGTGTAGTGTAACAAAATCTAATAGGTGATAATTATTACAGCGTATAAATAAAAATTTAAAAGTTGTTCTTCCCATTAACAAATGTTTAAAAAAGCCTTCTTTTCCCATATTTTAGGTTAAAAAAATACACATTGAATTAGTTAGATTACAGTTAGTAGAACTTTCAAAGTGTCATCATATGATTCTGTTGGCAATTGTGGCGCTTCAGAAGTGTTTTATTCTTTGTCAGGTAAAATGTAATGATCACAAGAAATTTTCCTCCATTGTAAAATAGGCTAAACACCCTTCAGGGATGGGGAGAACATTTTCTAGGAAATAACCCAAATAACACTAGTATTCCTTACTGTTAATATAGTGTTGTTTCAGTTCTTTCTCCTCACAGGATACAGGCAGTCTGAATGAGTTCAGATCATTTAGATCTGTTGAGGCTAAGCAATTGCCACGTGAATGAGAGCACTGTGCAAAACTGCAGCCGTATGTCTTTGAAGATCAAGTGTTGTGCAGCAGGATGTTTTCAGATTGGATTGCTTTTTTGTTGTGGAGTGGTCATGCTTCCTTATTAAGGGCACTTATAAAATCACATAGTATCTCCAGTTATGCTGTGGCATAGCCCCTGGCTGTTATCAAATACATCTTTGTTGCAGGGATACTAACTGAATCATGCTATTTGTTAAGTTGTTTCATTAGCTAGCTACTTTAGTAGGATTCTTAGTTGCTTCCAAGGAGACAAATACTAAAAGTCATACAGAAAATTGTTCAAAGGTAAAGTTGAGTCTGAGGTGTGAAATTAAAGTGCATTTTTTTCTGTGATTTTAGTGAGCCATTGCTCATCTTTGAGATCAGTTTTATTAATTTTTCTGTGAGATATGAAGATCCGTCAGGTTATTTCAAAGTGACAGTGGAATGTTTTTAGGTCAGTGCTGTTAGTCATCTGTAATACTACTGCTGATGTCACCTCTTAGGTTCTTTTTTAGATGATTATTCAAATGTGCTAGTGATTCTTTTCTGTGACATATTAACATTGAAGGAACTGAGTGTTGGTGATGTATGTTTGTTAGCATACATTTGTATGCTATTAGTGATAAGTTGAAGCGGGAACCATTGAGGTTCAAACTGGTATTTCATTAACAGATATTGTTCTACTTTTTGTACTAATTTAATTTTTCCCAGACCCTAGGCTTGTGGTCAAAACATCCTAATGTGCTTAGACATGTCTAATTCTACTTTGTAGATACAATTAAAGTTCAAATAGTACTAGGAAACTGAGTTGTAAAGGGAAGACATCCCTTCTTCCACTTAGCTCAGTCAATTTTTCTAGTTCATGCAGACTTATTAATGATCAACTCATCCCTCCCAGCAATTTGTTCAACAACTTTTGTGCCTTTGTTCTCGTAAGTTTGTCTCACTTCTCAAAATGTCAGTTGTATAACAGTGAATTATTTTTTTCTCTGCATGAGCTGCAATCTGCTTGCGCTGTCATAAAGACTTTATTAATCCATTGCAATTTTTTCCATTACTTACTAACTGGTCTTCTTTCTCTTTTCTCTTTCTTTTTTCCCATTGGGAAATTCTTTAAAAGGAGGTTAGATGGAAAGATTGGGTTAAAGAGTTCTCAGTAAAGTACTTAAGAACTGCTTGAAAGACTTTTGTATTTGATTTAAGTAGTTTTCAGTTGCCCAATTCCTCTCCTTCAAGAAGTCAAGATAGTAAAGTGTTAGATGAAACAAATCAATCTAGCTGAGCTTTTATGAGCTAAAAAGGTATTGTGGTAATTTTATTCTTTTGTATTCCTGAAAACTTTTTGAAGGTAAAACAAAGAATTGTGTAGTATCACTAATGAAATCCTTAGAGATGTAGACTGGCTTTATTTTTTGAGTGAAGAATTCATTTACTGAGATTCTTAATGGGATTAAGGGTTTTTTTTCTATTTCTATTTCAAATTTTTGCAATTCTTTGGTGTGACTACAGTAATGAAATTCAGCAAAATTTGTTTTTTATGGCAGACTTTCTAACTGATTTTTGAACATAGCAAGTAAAAAATCAGTTAGTGTACTAATCCAGAACAAAGTATAGAGACTGAAGATTTAATGTCACCATTTAGGGATTTGGTATTTTGGTTTAACTGTGTCTTGGCCTTTGTCAAGCTTCCAGAGGACCATGTATCTAAGAAATCAGTCTATTTCACAGTGAATGTGTCATTAATAGGTAGTAGGTGGAATTTTTGTTTCTCTACCTCATGGCATAGAGACTGTCAAGAAATAACCAGTGATGCATATGCTTCTTTATATAGGTGATCTTAAAACTTTTAAAGAACTGATTAAATTTGAAGGAACTAAATTTAAACCAGGATGAAGTTATAAAAATGCGTAAAGTAGTTTTAGGTTTTCAGTTTAGTGGTTATTCTCTCACTTGAAAATAGGTGAATAGCTTAAGTTAATCTTGAATATTGCAACACTTCTAATTTGAAGCTTTTAAAATACTTGGTTTTTGAAATGTAATTATGTTACTATTCAGGGAAAAATGTTCATGTACATTTTGTAACAGAATTTTTAGATGCAAACCATGACTTAAATATCCTAATTTTTTCACTGTAGTTGTATTCAGGCCTCCTAAGAGATTAATAGTGCCTCTCATTTTTTCATCAGGCTATTGATTTCATCAAAATCCATTCCAACTTGAGTCACAAGTAGAGAAATAAAATTCAAAGTTTCTATTAAAGCAAATTTAGTTTGATGTTGCTTCTCTCTCCTAAAGTTATAGCTGTTTATGTGAATCTACTGTGATGAATTTTCATTGTGCCTTACTTGTGGTACATTCTGGCTACAGAATTTGGTGTACCCCTCCTTCAGTGCATACGATGTCCTCTGGGTGACTTATTCTTGCTCAATTCTGTTATGTTCCCATATCTTTCTGTGTCTGTTGTGCAGATTTTTGAGATGATTCGCTCATAGTTGGAAAAAAAAATGTAATAATTTGCCTTACTAAAGGCTTTTTTAGGTCTGCAAAGTACTTTTCTGAGGTAATGTGAAATTAAATTCATACTCCTGATAGCCTTACTGACAGTGGAATTGATGCAGTCCTGCCTATCTCTTGTACTCCTTTGTATGAGTCTTTGTTAATTTCATTCTCTTTTATTAGTGAGGAGCTCCTAGAGCTGCTTTCAGCAGTAGTAGATTTGAGTGAAAGTCAGGTCATTTGTGGTTCTGGAGAAGCATGAATGATCCTGATTTTTGGATTTATGCTGTATATTCTTTGGTTCGCTTACGCTTTCAATGGGTGTAACTCTTTCCAGAAAGAAGAACATCATGTTCCTCCCATCTAAACTGTGTCATGTAACAGACACTTCATAGAATTTGTTTATGTATTTGGTGAATGTGTATGGATGAGTTTGAAGTCAGTTTGAAAAATAAGCTGCAGTAAGCTTTGTTCTTTCTTACCACATAGTAGTGCATTGACCCCAGCAGAGGGTGATTTTGGCTCCTATAAAGAGGAAGTCAGCTTAGATTAGTATACCACATGCATACTACTTATAATATTACTCATGCAGGAAGGACTTTTATACACGTACTGTCAAGTTTTCCAATTCAAATGAAGGTGTGTACATAGTTAAGTTTGATCTCTTTTTTTAAATGTGTTGTCCAAGAAGATAGATATCATTGAACAGGTGCTCCTGGCAAAGAAGTGTGAAGGAAAGTGTCATATGAATGCCCCACAGATGCTACAGTTTGCCTGTATGATATCTGTGTAAAAGTCCTACATTTTTTCATTTGTTTTTTAGGAAAAGAGAACAGGAGTTCTTGCAAATGCCTTTGCAGGCTATGACCTGTTATTTACAATAGTCAGGAATGCTAAGTTGTACTGTGTTTGCTTCCCGTCCAGAAAGGGCCATATACCTGTCTTGCTATTTCTTGATGTGCCCTACTTCTGTTTGGGTAAACTGAGGGTTTCTGTTTCTCATCAACAACTTTTACACTTTTACTCAGTCTTGAGCATGGATCTGAGGTTCTTTTTAAGCTTAGATTATAGAGCAGAAATCCTGCACTATAAGGGCTGCAGGCAAGGCTGACTACAATATTAATTGGGTGACATTGCTTTATATGGATTAGTGCAGGCTATAGTTGTGGTTAGTTATGTAGTTAGGCGCAGGGAGCTCCATGTGAGCATGACCCCACCAGTGATCCCTTCCAGCCATAACCATTCTGTGCTTCCTTTGGAACCAAACTCATTTGATGGTCAAGTTGAGTAAAGTTTTTTTTACCCTTACATTTTTATGACTGCACCTATCTTAATTAGCAAATACTTGTGATGCACTTTTCCACTCTGGGTATTTTACAAGAAACAATGGAATTACCTTCACAGTAAGATACCTAGCGAGGTTGTTGGGATAATACTGTATCCCTGTTCTTAGTAAATATGTAATGATGACAACTCAGAATAGTCTGTGACTCTGTAAAACCCAATAACTAGTAACCCAGGATATTTGGTCAGGATGCCTGCCTCACCATCTTAAGGTTTGTTAAAGTACAATTCCTACTTATTTCTGCCACTGAATGTGAAGTGCTTCTGTCATGCCCAGTGATACAAAACTAAGCTTAAGACACCTAGTTGAAACTCCAGTGACTTACTTATCATTGCAGGAATAAAGTCCAGTCTCCTATGATTCCTTCAGTTATATTGACTAAAATTTAGGTAGTTAGATTCCTGCAATATCGCATATCATTAATTTTGTTACGAGCCTGCAAGATGTTTCTTTAGCAGTGGTTCCTATTTTAGTGAAATTTGAAAAAGAAGAAAACTTGGCCTGATGTTGGCAAAGGGCACGGAAAATGCCTTGAGTGCAGCAAACTTCTGAGATGCAGTGCTTAGTTACAATAGGAACCACAAAACAAACCTCAATAGGCTAGGCTCTTAGCTCTGGTTATAAATAGATGAGACATAACTGCTGTAACAAGAGGAGAGCTTGGAAGAGTGAGGGAAATAATATTATGGTAGTGATTTTCTTTCTCTCTCATCTACCTTAATCTCTGACTATCAGCCAACAGCTGGTTATAATCTTGAATTACAGACTGCTCTTAGTGGCTCTAGAGCTGATTAATTGTTTACAGATGTTTTCTGGAAACTTTTATATTATTTGTCCAGAATTACATTTTTGTGCTTGCTGGCTTGCCGAGCAGTTGCTGCTATTTAATAGCTGATAGACATTTCCATGGAGTCAAGTCAACACTTTAGTGGGTCAATTAGCACTGTCAGCAGCTCTGATCAGGTAGGCACTTGTCTACGCCAGTTAACCATCTTCCTTTTTGTATTCTGTGGGGTTGATAATGGAGAGGCCTCTGGAATGTCTCCATTTGTGACGCAGGAAAGCTGACAGGAACTGTGAGAGGGAATATTGGGTTCCACTTAAAGTCTCAACAAATATTCCTAGAGAACCACAGCTTTCACGGTGACTTGAACAATTTACATAGAAATTTCATGGTAAACTAATAGGAATGAAGATTAATCTAATTTTTATAATTTTTTTGGCAGTAGATGTTTTCATGTCATAAAAATCAGACATCATATACTCTTATGTCTAGAAGACAGCCTTAGTTTTTCCCTCTTCAGGTGAGTGTCCTTTGAGATACAACTGAAGCAGACCTTCATATTCAATGTGAATATAAAAGAGCTAAACCAAGTAACATAAATACACCAAAGGAGCAGAGATAGGGTTAGACCGACTGAATTGGTATTGGAAAAGTGCTTAGTGCCTTCCCTTAGGGCTCTGAAGAGATGTGGGGGAAATTAGTAAATGACATCCACAGAGTTGCTTTGCTTCATCCACTCACTGTGAGTTCATTGTAGAGGTTAGTTCCATTAATAGATATGAAAGGAGAATTACAAGAGCACAGGGTTGCCAGAATTAAACCTGGAGAAAATAATGTTACTGGAATAAAAATAACTATAGAAATAACAAAAAATACTGTTTTTTTTAAGATGTATTGGAACCTTAGGAATTAACAAATGTATGTCTGGCACTAGTATATTTTCAGGTCTTTCTTCTGATTTCAGGTAGTAAGCTCAACAAATGGAGAGCTGAACACGGATGACCCAACTGCAGGCCGTTCAAATGCACCCATCACAGCTCCTGCAGAAGTAGAAGTAATGGATGAAACAAAGTATGTCCTTCTTTTTATCCTCTTTGTATCTTTTGTGCTCAGCTGCTTCAATATTTTTTATATAGTTTTTCAGAAAATATTGTCTGAACTGAATAGCTGTTGGTGAGGAGCAAAACTACAGTGCTATACTTAATTTTGTCTTTAAGTTTCTAATTAGTAGAGTTCCTATAGCTTGTGCTTTTTAAGCCTAAGCCTTGAATGACATGTCTTGCTATGCTGGCTAGAGAAGTGCATGCATTTTTGATGTTTCAACTCATTTTGAAATATTTATTTTAAGATAGTGTTGTGACTACCAAAAGCCATGTGTAGAACATGTAAAAGTCTTCCTCTATATTGTATTCTGACTCTCTTTTTTCCTTTGCTCTCTTTCTGTATAGCTGCCAGAAAGTGTTGAACATGTGGTGAGTTATACAGCACAGGCAGGCAGAAATAGCCCCAGGAGCTTTGTTCTTTTTATTTTGTTTAAAACTAACTTCAGAAAACTTTAAAATATCTATTTAGAAATGACAAAATACATTTTAATTCTGTGAAACAATTAACTGTTTTTACAAAACGCCACCTTCAGGAGCTGTTCTGCCTGCTTCAAAGCCTGCTTGCTTTTAAGTTGTTTAGTTTGTGATGTACTTTACATCAACCTTTTTAATGGCTACTAGAATATTTTTTTTCTTATTTTCTATTCTGTTTGAAAGGGGAAAGCATTCTTTTCAAATATTGTAGCATTCAGCTAGTGTATTAACATCTGGAAAATAATTCACATGAATAAGTAATAATTGCTAGCAGATGTTTGACCTTTTCCAATTATCTCTGTAAACAAACTATTTACCAAAGTATTAGTCTGTGACAACTTTCTAACTAATCACTAAAACATAACTTCAGAGTTCCTTAATTCTTAATTATATCCAGTGCAATGGAGGGGAAAAATATTAAGATCTGTTACCATGGGATGGACAACTAATATTTATGTATTTGAGTAGTAAACTTAGACTTGAAAAATAGTACAGAACAATATTCTTGGTAGCTAAAGGTGATATGAATTCCAACATGTTTCATTTGATAATTGTGCTTGAAATAGGATTTTACAAGGGTATGGATTTAGTTTATCATAAAATAAAGGCACACAGGTATGAAGGATACATTACTATCTGCATTATTGCTCAGCTACATTAGTAGCAGAGCAATTCACTAGCAGCAGTTTTTCTAGGACCCATTTTCCTGACTTTAGATAAAAGGGAAATTTCTCAAAGTGAAATTTTTTTGAAGCAATTGTTCCACAAATTCTGGTAGGTAAGATTTATTTGCAAATGTAATTAATAATTTTGAATGGCAGTGTCTGTAGGGCCACATTTTTGCACTGGCTTTCTCAGGGAACCACTGAGGAGAACTACATTCTTTGCTGCCATCTGTATGGAGTATGGTATTATTTTACTGTCAAAAATGTATCTGTTTATATATATATATATATATATAAAACAGAAAAAATCCAAAGGGGCAAGGATATTGATAGGCTGCCCATAGCTAAATTCCCTATCCCCTCTCTTCAAATAAGCACAGTGATAATCTTCCTTATGCTCAGCTCATGTGCACACAGAAAAAGATTAAATTTCTTGTACTTTGAGTAGTGATTAGCACAATTAAACCCATTTTTACCATTTTTAGTTCCCTATTTTAATTGGTTATTTGCAGAAAGTTAAGAGAATTCTCAGGAGCCAAGATGCTCAGCTGCTTGAGAAGTATAGGAGTTCACTTTTTCTGATATGAATATATAATGGACAAATACTCTATCCGTGACCTTTTTGCCCTACTCTTAATTAGCTTGGTTACAGACAAAACCACTAGTCTCAGTGTCCTGCTCTTTAGATTGATTTTCTTGTTTTTGAGTATGTAACACTCAAATTAGTGTTTCAGCACTGTCTGTTTAAACTCAAGTTTCCTGAGTGACTAGAGGTTTTTCTGGGGGTAGTATTCTATATTTTGAAATTCTTTTATATTTTAACAGTTAATTAACACACATGCATGCCCTCTCACCCTCACCCCCTCTTCAGCTTTAGTATCAAACATCAATGCATAGGTAAACATATTTTTTCAGAAATAGCACTTAGAAGATTTTAATTTTACATTTTAACATTGTAATTGCAAGCCTAATATCAAAAAGGGTTGTGACACATTCAAACATTTGTTTATAGATTCTACACTGTGGAACAAGTTAAGAGAATGGGATTACTAGTATCCTTCATGTCTGTGACATGGATATTTTTTCTTCTAAGGAGACATTGGATGGCAAGGATGTGTCTAACTTTGTGCCTCTTTCATAATCTTTTTTCCGCCTGAAAGTATGAACAAAGCTAACCTCTCTTGCTCATATCTTCTGTTTGTAATGTTTCCTTATACTCTGAAAAGACAAACTTGAATCTTATTTAGAAATGCTTCATTCTTTGTTTTTAGATGTTTCCTTAGTTTTAGAAACTTAGCATGACTATATCTTCTTTTAAAAGGAGTGCCCCTCATGAGGGATTGTCCCCATTATGTAGGATTTTAACTGTGAACATAAGTGTAATTTAGGTGAATATTTGAGCTTCTGCTACCATTTCAGGTGACATCCTGTAAATCAGAAAGGATAAGTTTGGGGTTTTTTAATTCTGTAAGGATTTTATTGTTTTGGGACATTTAACCAACGTTTAACCAAACATTTCATTGTTCAGTAATTATTTATCCACTCACATGCAGTATATATTCTAAATCTTATGCCGTGTCATTTTCATGGTGGGTGTGCAGCTAGCATGACTTAGCAGTGCGTGCTGTGTTTTGGGAATTCTGGTGGGTTTGGTTTTTTTGTTTGTGAGTGTTGGGGGTGGAGGGGGTTGTTGGTTCTTTTTGTGGGTTTGGGTTTTTAGAAAAGTTGCTTTCTGCCCACTTTCAGTTGTTACTTAAAGAAGTTGTAAAGCAAGGAGAAAACTAACCTGATCACTGTGCTGCCCTGACACTTGGGGATCTGCAGATCTATCTATAGTCTTCTACAGATGCTCTTTCATTTATCACTAATTACCCTGTCTTTCCTCTTTGCTAGCCACAGAACAGTTGCTTCTGTGAAACATGTGTGATTTGGATAACCAAAAGGGTCTTCTGTGGGAAGGCAGAGAAGGGCAAAAAGGAAGTGATTATATGATCTGTCCTTTTTGCGTCTTGCATCTTTTTTGCCACTTTTAACACTTGTTTCTAATCCTACAGTAAAGTGCCTGCCACGTGCTTGATGGCAAATAAAAAAACATAGCTGTCTAAACACAAATGACAAATTAAGTTGCTTTAGAATTTTGGCCTAAGGTACTGTTCAACTGGAAGGGTATTTAACAGGAAAAAGATATGATAATGACCTAGGAAGGACTAGTTTTGAAACTGTTCAAAACTATAATGCTGAGATTGCTACCTCAGATAATACCTCAAAAACACTTTAGATTGTACAGGAAAAGTGCAGTATTCTTTGCACTTCATAAATTGTTGTTATACTGCTGATTCTAGAAATGTTAAATAAACTCCAGATGAAGGTTAGCAGTCATTAAATACTTTATTTTTAAAAAATCCTTTTCTAGAAGTAGAAATTTTTAAAAATTACCTCTTCCGTATTTTGCATGCATATTGAATAGTATTTGTGGTTTAATAGTCCTTAATAAAGCACCTATCTATAGCTTTAAATATAGCTCTGAGCAATATAATATCTGTATTATGTAAAAGTGACAATAACCCCCTCTAGTGACAGTAAGCTGAAGAACAAGCCTGCATTTCTGTTAGGAATTATACTCGTGGAGAGATTATGCACTGTGAATGTCTGACTCAGGGTTATGTTTCTTTCAGAAATTTTATTGTCAGGCAATAGAGTCTGTTCTACCATAATCCCATTTAAAGGTGCATATACTTTAAAATTGCATTTATTTGGCCTTGGAAGCCAATTTGAAGTCTAGCACTTCTAGATTTAAAAATCACAATGTTTAAGTGTACTTCAGTTTCTATTTCCAAAACAGTCCTATGGTTTACAATTCATCATGGAATTTGCATTCCTTTAATCCATTTTAGATGTGTTATATTTTATTAATTTATTTATTTTTCCACACCAAATAAAAGTTTTCAGCATTTAATGATTTCTCCTTGAATTGAAATTTAGTTGAATAGTTTCTATAGTTTAACAAAACCAAGCAAAAGAACTGTTAATAGAAGTTACACTCATTATAGCAGTATTATGCAAACTCCAGAAGACCAGAGGACTAAAAAAGCTGTGCTTTATGTTGCTTAAAAATAGAACTTTTGATTTTACCATTGCATGATGGCCTTTTTCTCTGGTTGACAGAGAAGTAGGAGAAGGAATAAAAAACCGTATGAGATTTGCAGCAAAGATGAGTTAAAATTTTCTAATAGGAAAAGCAAGAAGACTTAAAGTGTCCTTGAATTGCAGAGAGGATCCAAGTAGTCCTAAATGTTTAAGAAGTATGATCTACTTCGGTTGTGATCCATATAAATAAAGTTCATTTAAAAATAGAGTGAAGAGTTAAAATTCTAGATAGCTGTTCTAGAATATAAATTGTCTGCTGGACTTCTATCTTCCTACACAGTTACTTATGTAACCTGTATATTCTACTGTTATAAATCAAAACAGAATTTTTCTTTGGGCTTTACTAAGGCATGCTAATCTTGAGCAAGTATGAAAGTGATTTACCATCACAGATGAGGGTAGGGTTTCCTCATGTACAAGATCATAAGATAATTCATATTGAAAGGAGGAGAACTGCTTTGCTTTGATACATGGCATATATAAAATACTTGGGGTGAAAAAGAAATTAAACTAAATTGGGATTCATAGATCTACAAGTGGATTCAAAGCTTAAGTGATAATGAATGTTAGTGGTTATAGGCAGATGCTAAAAAAAGGGTTAGTAGTTATGGGGGAATTTCAGTTACAGTCAGTGGCTTGTACCCTTCAAAACCAATTATATTTCTTCTTTAAGAAGTACTTCAAATTTAGTAAATACAGTATGATACTTCTGCTAGCTGTAAAAATACTTATCTGTGTAGTTTCCCCTACTGAATTTTAATTTTGGGCTTCCTTTTCATCAATAACGAATGTTTTTTTCTACTGAAAGTTATGTAACTCTCAGAGCAGTTCTGGTCTGCCTCTGCCCACTGCTACTTTTTCAGTGACTGAGCAACAGGGTGCCTTGGATATTTTGAGAAGGTAACTTCTGTCTCCCCTAACTTTGGATGTTGTTCTCACCCCCTGTAGAACCTTATTTTTAGACCCTTAGTCTCCCTGATTTTTAAATGCTTTCCCCATTTCCCATATTCCAAACTAAATCATCTGGATTCCTTTTGAATTTTTGTGACATAAATTCTTGGTGAACTTAAGGATTTACCGATCAAGGCTATTCATGCAGTACATTTATATTTTCACTACCGCTGTACTTCATGGTTTAAGACTCATCAGTGTATAGTGCTGCAAGTGAGAATTCAGTAACCAAACCACAGAACTCCATGGGACATGCTCTATTAGAGTACACAACTTGCATGCTCAGTTTTGGCCACACACATTGTGAACAGTTCAGTGTGAAGCTTTATTTTTAAAGGTGGTGTTCAGGACCTGAGAGTTGCTTAAAATAAGCCTAGCAGTACAATTTAAAGGAATTTTTTGTGTGTGCGTGTGTAATCTGTTGTTTTCCTCTTTATTTTCAAAAGTACTTTCTGGACTTCTGCAGTCCTTCTGTATATTATCTATATGTAACTCCCTCCAACTCTTTTTCATTTTGTAGGGTTCTTTCAGGTGCTTTTCAGATTGTCTCAGTTTGCTAAGTGAAATTCACAGTGTTTGTCAGTTTCTTTCATTCATGTAGTATTCAATAAAGCAGAAGAGGGATTATCAGTGTTCTTTATATTTAAGCTGTAATTTTTCACTGTAATATTTATTTTCACAGCACTGACTCAGAGCATTAATTATGTTGTTCATTAGAATTTTCTTCTAAAATGTCTTGTGGAATAGCCTTGGACAAAGTTCTTCTAAGTTCTGGTTGACAAAGGAAGCTCAAATTGTTTTCTTGTTTTAGCAACAATAGTGTTTTAAGTGCACAGTTTAGGTGACACAGTCATAAGCACAAGCTTCCATTTGGCATGTTGCCAGTTAATATGAAAGAGTACTCGGGTATTGGAATATTCTTTATTACAAATACCTTTTTAAGTCACCCTATAATACCTGTGCTTTTGATACTCTCATCAATACTTAAGGGCTTAATAGCTACTTGCATTTTAGCTTTAGTTTGATACTTTTTACCAAAAAAGGTGAAACGTGTCAAAAATATCTCTACTTCAGTTTCTTTTTCTAATAAATCAATTTCCTGCAATAGAGCTTAATGATTTCCTTGTGGTGCTGGCTGTACCTGAGCTATGTACTTCAAATGAGACATAGAGTAAATAGTTTAGTTTTGTGGTTTCTTTTATATCAAATGTAATTCGTGTCACACTTGCAGGTGCTGCTGCTTATTCAAGCGGAGGAAAAGGAAAACCATCCAGCGCAACAAATGACTAGAACCAAACAGAACACGGAGAAATGCTTATTTGTTCAACTGTTGTCTTGTGATCTTAAAAAAACAACAACAAAACCCAAAGCAAAAACCTCCATAATAAACACATTTTCCGAGCACTCTCTGAGAAACAATATCATGCCTCTGTGCTTTGATTTGGTTCTTCTGCATCCATCTTCTGTTTCTTTAATTCATCTCTTCTGAAAGCTTTAAGATATTGTCAAATAGGAGTGCTTCTTTGACCATCAACATACGGACCAATGAAATGATAGAAAATGAACAGTATCTTGAGCAAAACTGAACTTGAGAAGTATTTCTTCTTTCCTAGGAAGTAGCAGCAGTGTCTTAGATGAAGACGGATGTCATAAATCACTTATTTGAGTTGGTAGCAGTGTATCTAAAGCAGTTTTCTTCAAAAATTAAGAAGAAAAATACAGATACACAACAATAATGCAAAATAATAAAATCTTAAGATTTATTTTATGACATTTGCATTGTTTTTCTTCTTTTGCCTCAGTATTACTGGTTAGTCAAATTGTTATTCCAGTCAAATTGCCACTGTCTAGATACTGGGGATGCTGGTTTAACTGTTGACAGTTGTCAAAATGCTGGTGCTACTAACAGAAAGTATTTCCAATACCCTTTTGGTTTGAAAACCTGCTTTTCTTTTGCCTACAATGAATACTGCAGTACAGTAGAAGTTATAAGAGTATTTGTGCAAGAATACAAATGTTTGTATAATTTAAGTTGTACATCTGGTAATGTTAACAAGATCAAATTACCTTCAGAAGAGCACTACAGAGCAAATACTGAATCTGGTTAAAGCAGAATAAGTATGAAAGCCTGTATGTTCACTAAGGTAGTTGATGATTGACAGCATCTTTAACTTGAAAATATGGACGTGCCATGTAAAGTTAGAGGTGTACTGTGTGTTCTTTAGAAAATAAATGCAATAGAAGTGAGTTAGACTTCTGCCTTCACTGCATACCCTCCCAGAGCATCCCAAATTTCCTGCTTTTTTTCCTGGAATTTTCTTGTCTTGCAGTGTAAGCTCACTAGTATCATAGGATGGTAAGGATGTGTCTGATGCTTCTCTACAGTTGGATGAAGTGCTTGCAGTATGAACAAACCAACAGTTCTGTAGGCAAGACAGCCCATTCTGTATTTTCTTCTTCAGAAAATACATGCTTCTTTTAAAGTCATAGTGACAGAGTTCTGTTTTTTGTCATGTTTAACTGCCAGTTTTAAAGAAGGACTGTGGAAGATGGAAGTGACTAGATAGATTTATTGACCAAACACAGATTATCTCTGTTTCTTTAGAATTCTTCTAGAGCTAAGTACCGTCTTTTTTTCTTTTTTCATTTGTCCACAATTATCTTTTGGCATACTTATTTATTTTTCTTCTGTTTTTGTGGTAGCATTTAAAATGTATATAAAAGCAAAGGTACACCTTTGAATTAATCATTGCATTTACAAGGATTTTAATTTTATTTTGTAATTTATTTTTCATTAAGAGCCAAAATTGTATTTTATTGTTTGGATTATGTGCTCATATGTATGCTTCAATCTTTGTCATTATTACTGTTCATGCACTTAAGTTTTGTTTTAGAAAATCTGAACTTGGCCTACAAATGCACACTGTGTAACAGGTCATAAGTTTCCACTCCACCAGGGTGTGTTACTGATTATTTCAGACTCATAAAGTTTTTTCTTTGTTTTTGTTTGAGCTGAGAAGTGCATCACTTGATCATTCTCTTATGAAAACACATCCTTCTTTGTAGTACTTGACCAAATCTGTTGCTTGTACATGTGGTATGTGTATTTCTCACACACCTGGTGAGTTTTATTCTTGGAGTTTTTCATCTCTACAGTGTTTGTATGATCTGAACTCCATCAAAAGAAAGTGTGAATATTATGGACTTACAATGGTTGAATATATGAAAGCTGTTTATTTGCTGAAATGATTAGCAAGATACTAGCTTTTCAGCAATTGAAGTGCTTGATTTTAATGCGGAAGAAGCTTTTCTTCTGGTACAGCAGTTGGCACTAATGTAGGTATGCCAATATGATTTGCATTTATATAATTTTTCTTCCTGTCTACAGTAAAGAAGTAAACAATGGCTGGATGTCTAAAACTGAAATACATCCCTGTTTAAATGTAAGAAAAAATAAAGATAGTTTTTTAAAATTTGCCTTTTTCCCCCTTTTCTACAGTCTTAGATGAACTAATGTTTTAGGATATGCTGAACAAATCTAATCTCTTTTGATGCGAATGAATTTGAAAGCATGATTCTCATAATGCCTGACTTAGAGTTGTGTTTGCTTACTTAACAGATGTTACTGGTATGTGCTTTAATGGACCTGATAACAGCAACGGAGTGAGAAGACCTTAATGCACACATTTGAAATCTGCTCATGGATTAAAGTTTATGCTGTCTGTGCCACCTTAAAAAAGACCTGAAGAGGTCTAGGAAATGCATGAAAAGGACATGTTTTGGGTTAGAAGAGGCTCTTAAATAACATCTAGTCCAAACATAAAACTCTACTACCCCTTCCAGTGTAAGTGTGGAAATGTTTCACTGGATCAGGTTGCTCAAAGCCCCATCCAGTCTGACTTTGATTGTTCCTAAGGATTGAGTATCCACAACTTTTTCAGGCAATTGACTCCAGTTGCTTGTCTGACCACCTCCGTGGAAAAAAAGGTCTTTCTTACATCCAGTCTAAATCTACCTTCTTTCAGTTTAATCTGTAATTTCTTGTTCTGTCACAGGCCTTGGTAAATGTCTCCGTGTTTTATGTTGCAAGTTTTGAAAGCCCACAGTTGTCTTTTCTCCAGGCTGAAATAACCCAATACTCAGCCTTTCCTTATAGGAGGGCTGTTCTCATCCTCTGTTATTTTTTCTTGCCTTCTCTGGACCTTCTCCAACAGGTTTGTTGTTTTTGCAAGTGTTTCTCCTGCTGGGGACCCCAGAGCTGACATAGCACTGCAGTGGGATCTCGCCAGAGCAAAGCAGAGACGCAGAATCCCCTCCCTCACCCTGCTGCCAACGCTGCTTTGGATGCAGCCCAGGACACAGTTGGCTTTCTGGCTGAGTGCACATTGCTATGTCATGTCTAATTTTTCATTCTTCAGTGTCCCCAAGTGCTTCTCTGGTCCCAAACCCTTCATCCACTAGTCTATACTTAGAGTGATGGTTGCCCTGGGCCAATTGCAGGATGCTGAACTTGTCCTTGCTGTCCTTCAGGAAGTTTGCACTCCAAAAGCTTGTGTGCACTCCAAAAGCTTGTCATGATCCTAAAGTACATAGAAGGTTGCTTTTGATAAAGGTCCATTCCTAGGTCTGTTGTTTGCAACTAAAGATAGTCTGATGGGTGAAGATTAGTGGCTGTCTTGGTTGCAGCTGATTATGAAGATGTTAAGTTTAAGATACTTAGCACTATGAAAAAAAAAAAAAACCAGCAGAGCTACTATCAGGAAAGACCAGGCTTTTTGGCTTTCAAGGGTGTTTGGGTCCCCAGTGGACTTGTGTACTAAGAAAGGCTGCTGAGTGATGTGGTGGTTGGAGGCTGTCTTGCGCACAGAGATCACAAAATTATAGTGTTTGGTTCTCGGAGAAGTGAGGAGGCAGATCAGCAGAACTGCCATCTTGAATTTCTGGGAGATAGACTCTGGCCTTTCAGCTTTATATCAGAGCAGACTTTGTATAATGTGAAATATTCCTTTGGTCAGTTTGGGTCAGTTGTCTTTTTCATGTCCCCTTCCTGGGTTTGCCCAGCCCCAGCCTGCTGGTGGTGGGGGTGCAGAATCTTGGGGAGACAGTGCTGATGCTGGGCCAGGGCTGCTCAGAGGTAGCCAAAGCACCACTCTGTTACCAGCACCTCACCAGTCACTAACAGCACAGCAAGGTGAGGGCTGTCGTGGGGAAAAGAACCCGTCCCAGCCAGACCTAATACAAGTAAGCATGATAGTCATCTGCAAGAAGGCTGGAAGGAAGATCCAGGGAACCAACAGGCCTGCCAGCCTGACCTCAGTGTTGGGGAAGGTCATGGAGCAAGTAGTTTTGATTGCAATCACATGGCAATCACATACAGGATGAGCAGGGGATTAGGCCCAGCCAACACAGGTTTACAAAAGACAAGTACTGCTAAGCCCATATGGTCTCCTTTTTTGACAGGGTGATCTTAGTCGATGAGGGAAAGACTAGATGTTGTCTGCCTGGGCTTTAGTGTAGCCTTTGACACGATTTCTCCCAGTGTTCTGCTGGAGAAACTGGCTGCTTATGGCTTGGAATGGTGCACTCCTTACTGGGTAAAAAAACTGTGTGAGGAGAGAGTGGAGGTGGATGGGGTTACATTCAGCTGACAGCTGGTCTTACCTGTGATCTGGACCAGGGCATT